>NW_027497914.1:0-144781 GCF_021521415.1 Bidens hawaiensis | reverse complement strand
TAATTACACATTCCGTTAACATATGATTTCTTTAACTAAAATGATATCCTAAGCAAAGCTATTTTCGTATTACCAAGACTTAGAAAAATACATCATAACTTATATCTCATCATTTCTAAGTACAATATAAGGATCCATGTTTCGTTAATGTATCAAAGTATTTCTATCTTTCAAGAACATGAATCGATCATGAACGATTGCCAATAGAATTGACAACCACCAACTTTGAATTAGTGATTTAAGATGGTGAAACATTTCTCATCAAAAGATAATTGTAATATAACCATGTACTTTACTAGACTACACCACATGTCTTGTATAATTATCAAGTAAAACAAAGCTTCTTCGTAGATTTTAGATGGTAAAAGGAGTTTAGCTCATAATGAGCATGATGATAAACATTAAGATAAATGATGATAACAAATACATGATTAAACTTGGAACAATCTAACCAAATGTAGATGAATTTTCCTTCTTAATGATGGTAATGATGGTTGATGATGATGGTTGATGGTGATGACCTCCAAGCCTTCAAACTCTTCACTAGATCTTCAATGTGAGTGTTAGTGTGTGTTTTTATAAGTGAAAACCGGATAGAACTCTTTTCAAGGCACACCAAATGAGTGTAAACCCATCTGAGCCACTATTTATAGGCAATCTGAAGTGTGAGGCACGGCCCCATGCTTAAGTAGGCACGCCCCCGTGCATTTTTATGACATGTGCCAGATTTGTTTTATCTTTTCTGAAAGGTGACCACGGCCCCGTGGTTGAGTGGCACGGCCCCGTGGTTTTTAGTGACATGTGCTAATTCTTTTTTGTCTTTTCTGTGTTCACGTCCACGGCCCCGTGGTTGGGAGGCACGCCCCGTTCTTTTTCTTCCAGATTTTGTCTTTTCTTGTGTTCAGAAGCATGGGGGTGTGTTTCTTGAGGCATGGGGGCGTGTTTCTTTGTTTTTCTTGTGTTTTCTTCTGTTTTTCTTCGTCTTTTTGCTTGTTTCTTCGTTTGGGGATTGGTTTCACCTGCAGCTATATTTTATTATGATAAGTAGCCTTTTATGCTATGTTATTTGATAGAAAGTGCAGTTTTTAGAGATTATTTGATGCCGAAAATATGTATATTTCTATGTACATCATGCGTGCATACTAAAAGTCAGCTACGCTGAGTGAGTTCTAGTTAATCACATAACATACAATACATATATACTTACATACTTTCATTCATACTTTCATATCTTTATCTCATTCTTACTTACCTTCATTTCTTACGTTATAAAGAGCATTACACTCTACTTTCCTCGAGTATTCTTAGGACTCGGTCCCTCCTTCCTCGAGTATTATTAGGGCTCGGTCCCTCCTTCCTCGAGTATTATTAGGGCTCGGTCCCTCTTTCCTCAAATATTAGTAGGGTTCGATTCCCTCTTCGTTACCATACAACCATACGTTATTTACATTCATTCATAAATCATACATATCATATCATTATTTAACATAACATTACAACACGATAATACGTGCAATATCCGAAGATCGTTCATGTATTGCCAAGCAATCATTCATACTTTTCACATAATCACGTAAGTCATACATTTATCACTTGGGATAAATGTATTAACAAACACGTCGAGTATGCACACAGCCCCGAAAACATAACAAGGAAATGGGGCTAGAAACTCACCTGGATCCTGTTTCTTTCTCCGTTTATCGTAATTCCCTTCTTTAATTGTGCTCAGCTAACTGTTTATAAATCACACGTATTAAAACTCGTTCTATAATCTTTAGCCAAAATGGCCAAGTCTAGTGAAATATAAGGGTTCGTCTATGTTACATTTACTTAGATTATTTTATTTATTAAATTTTAAGGTATTAGTCTTTTAATTATTTAATATTTTTAATTTCTATTTCAGTCTTTTCTTTATCGAGTTCCCGTCATGCGTTTATAAGTTTATTCACATTGAAACGCAGGTGGGTGGATGTTTGTGTGTGTGTGTGTATATAATATATATATAGGACACACGGGTTATCCCATACTTTTGAATCTCCAAGTGAAATATTAGGTGTATACTTAAGCGAGTATTTCTTTATACATATACGTATTCTCGGGTTCTCAACAAGATCAGTTACAAAGTAATCAACTCACAAAGTAATGTAATTGGGTAGTTGCGCCTAGTAATCAAACTATAATTGATCGAGTGTAGGGAGTGTATTAGGATTTGGGGTTTGTAGTTTGGGCTTGGGCTGAGTTTTGGGCCGGGTTTTGATAAAATAAATAAGAACATAAGGCCCATCCTTCTTATCTCATTCATCTGCTCACCCTCCTGTCTCCATCGTCCTTCTTTTTTCGTTCTTTTATTTCCCTACAGCAGCTCCAAGAAATCAAGTCTCCTCCAAAATCGATTACAATGTAATCGAGTGTAACAGTGTAATGATCAGGTATTGTATGCGATCCCAATTGTATTCGAGTCACAAAGGTTGCGATTTAGGGCAGAGCACTGATTGAAATTGAATCCACGGTTGTGTTCGAGCTTGGAAGGTAATCGATTGCTACTGTATGCTGTAAGGCCCCGTTACCGGTAGCCCTACTTTCGTGTTGGATTTACTCATAAACACAGTTCTAAATATCAGAGTTAATTAAAACATTCGCGGAATATAAAAGCTTTCATAAAACATTTCATAACAAAACACATCTTGTCTTAAAACAACATCTTGTCTTTCAAAATAAACAAAACATTAGGCTTAAACGTCTTGAGTCTTCCGATGCCAGCCTCTTATTCAGTGCCACGTGTCTCCTCAAGCGAGCTGCCTCATCCTACTCACCTGCGTGCATACTAAAAGTCAGCTACGCTGAGTGAGTTCTAGTTAATCATACATTATACAATACACATAAACTTATATTATTTCATTCATACTTTCATACTTTCTTTTGTACTAACTTACTTTCGTATCTTACGTTATAAAGAGCATTACGCCCTACATTCCTCGAGTATTATTAGGGCTCGGTACCCTCCTTCCTCGAGTATTATTAGGGCTCGGTACCCTCCTTCCTCGAGTATTATTAGGGCTCGGTACCCTCTTTCCTCGAGTATTATTAGGGCTCGGTACCCTCTTTCCTCGAGTATTATTAGGGCTTGGTACCCTCTTTCCTCGAATATTAGTAGGGTTCGGTTCCCTAGTTCTCGAATATTAGTAGGGTTCGATTCCCTCTTCGTTACCATACAACCATACATCATACCTCGAGTATTATTAGGGCTCGGTACCCTTTTCGTAACCATACAACCATCATTTCCTTCTTTTATTAACTTTATCACGTTCATACACATAAGCATACATATCATACTTACCTTATACATAGCGTTACAACCTGACAGTACGTGCAATATCCGAAGATCGTTCACGTACCATCAAGCAATCATTCATACATTTCACATTATTCACATAAGGCATACACTTATCTCTTAGGACAAGCGTATTAACAAACATATTGAGTATGCACACAGCCCCGAAAACATAACACATAAATGGGGCTAGAAACTCACCTGAACACGGTTACGTTCACCGTTAATCGTGATCCCTTTCTTCAGTTGTGCACGGCTGACTGTATAACAAGTATACGTATCAATTAACTATCACTACTCATATCATCTTTCTAGTCTTAACTACTACCCACAAAGAACGGGGGTCAGGGGGCAGCGCCCCTGGCAGCGGGGTCTAGGGGCGGCAGCCCCTAGCAGGGTCCAAGGGGCAGAGCCCCTGGCTGGGTCGAGCTGCCAGGTCAGCTTGAAAAAATTTTATTTACATTAACTGTCTTAACACATTTTCCATTAGGTTTTTAATTTATTTTCTAAACGAACTTAACTTTAGGCGAAGTTAAACCTTAAGCGAACTTAGCTTTAGGCGAAGTTATCAGTTAGGCGAACTTGGCCTTAGGCGAAGTTATCAGTTAGGCAAACTTGGCCGTAGGCGAAGTTATCAATTAGGCGAACTTGGCCTTAGGCGAAGTTATCAATTAGGCGAACTTGGCCTTAGGCGAAGTTATCAATTAGGCGAACTTGGCCTTAGGCGAAGTTACCAGTTAGGCGAACTTGGCCGTAGGCGAAGTTAAGCTTTGAAGGCGAAGTTAAGCTTTGAAGGCGAAGTTATGCTTTGAAGGCGAAGTTAAGCTTTTGCAGGCGAAGTTGTTCAGGTCAGCTACGGGTTTGGTTTTTATCAAGCATTTTGGCGATTTTAATACCCTTGTTATGGTTCGACATCACCCCCTACGTTCCCTAACCGTTTTCGTTCGTATATATATCCCGTATATACTATAAAGCTTGGACCTTTAAGGTAAAAACGTTCAATACTACGTAAACTTTAAAGGTCAAGAACATACCTTTTATAACGTTCGGTGTGGTCGCGGTTTGCTTGGTTATCTCGTATATTGAAGATCTAATAATGGTCGGCTTGATTCTTGGTCTCGGATGTCTCTCTCTCTCTCTCGGCCGAATATGGTGTAGTGTATGTGTGTGTTTTTGAGTGTGTAGAGATTATGATGGAAATGAAATGAGGGTTTAGGGTTTTAGGTTGGTTTAGGGGATATTTATATCCCTTAAAGCCCATGGACCTAAGGCCCATTCTCATTTAACCCATCTTAATTAATCTAAGTCCATGATCCGTTCTTTACTCGACATTAATTAATTAATAACGCGAAATCACTAAACGTAACTTTCTTTATTTAACATTATAAATTTTAGGATGTTACATATGCGAGTTACATTGAACCCCGATTGTAAGAGATTTTGATTGTGATTGATAGCGTATTGTAAACGAGTTCTATTGTAATCGATTTAGTTGTTGTAATCGATCTTGCTTGTGAGCGAGTTTAATTGTAATCGATTCATTATGTAAGCGGGGCAGATGTAATCAATTTAGGATTGTATGCGAGTTCAGTTTGTAAGTGTCTCAGATTTATATGCGATTTTAATGTAATCGGTTTTTCAGGTTTGTATGCGAGATATATATGTATATCCATACTGTATGCGATTTTTGTTGTAAACGAGTCTCCATTGTAAGCGATTCAACTTGTAATCGTTCAAGCAGTGTAATCGAGTTCTATTAAAAGTGATCGATGGTGATGACCTGATGGTTCTCTATTGATCTGGGTTTGGGACTGATGGGTTTTGGGCCACCCAAGGTCACAGATGGGTCCTAACCTACTGCTCACTTACCATTATTATTGTTGGTGCACATTGTGTGGCCGTCGCTTGGCGAATAGTTTAGAATGTTTATGTTGTATGTTGTACACCTAGGTAGTGGTTCACGCTGAAAGTGATCCATTTGAAAGAGCATTTTCAAATGGATACTCATTCGATCGAATGAGTTTCTGATTCGATCGAATGAGTCTGCCATTCGATCGAATAGGACTCATTCGATCGAATGAGTCCTGACCGAATGGCAGCGGGTATAAATACCAGCTTTCAGGCGTGAACAGGTAAGAGTTTAAGGTTTTTGCGTGCCCGGGGCCCAGGTGCTGTCCGGATGAGGGGGGAGGCCATGCTCGACCTCCCCCTGCCATAGATCGTGATTTCAGTGTTTAAACAAGCATGTAATCTTTCGTTTTTATCAATGAAATCGTTTGTTTCGTGTTTGTTTCTATCCGTCTTTGGTTATCAAACCTTCCGTCTCGAACGCGCTCGGATCGTCTCGGTCCCGGACTGAACCAACAATTGGTATCAGAGCCACGGTTACCGCTAGAAAGGTCTAACAACCGTTCTAGCAAGCCGAGCTCTTGATTTTATGCGTTCTGGACGTTAAAATGTTGGTGTGTTCTTCGTGTTCTTCGCGTTTTCTGGGCTGGCGTTGAAGGAGTCGAATCAGTCCATTCGATCGAACGAGTTCCCCATTCGATCGAATGAGCCTATTCGATTGACTGATTCGATCGAATCAGTCTTCCCGCTCAAAAGTGTCAAATTCAAACGCCAGTTTTCCCGCCCATTCGATTGTCTTCATTCGATCGAATCAGATTGTATTCGATCGAACTGGTTTTCCCGCTCAAAGTGTCAAATTCAAATAGCTGATCGAACCAGTTCTTCATTCGATCGAATCAGATTGTATTCGATCGAACTGGTTTTCCCGCTCAAAGTGTCAAATTCAAATAGCTGATCGAACCAGTTCTTCATTCGATCGAATCAGATTGTATTCGATCGAACTGGTTTTCCCGCTCAAAGTGTCAAATTCAAATAGCTGATCGAACCAGTTCTTCATTCGATCGAATCTGTTCTTCATCCGATCGAATCTGTGCTTCATTCGATCGAACATGTTCCAGACCAAAAAAAAAAAAAAAAAAAAAAAAAAAAAAAAAAAAGTCTGGAACGCCCGCTTACACGAAAATTTGCCCAAGCCATTTTTATCAGTCGGGAAGTCTTCTGAAAAAAGTTTGGCAAAAATAAAATTTTTTCGACAAAATTTCCGGGAAATTTTCGGTTAATTTTCGGGTCAGTGATGAAGATTTTTCGGGACATCCTATACAAGTTGATTACAATCCAGAAAAAGTTTGGTGACAGTGAAATTTTCACTGATATTTGCCGGCAAAGTCAGAGCGTTTAAATGTTTAATGGTTAAAGCGGCAAATTGGGGCAATGAACAAAGCACAATCACCTGAAGGAATTATCGTTTACAAGTTTAATGGATAACCCCTTGTTCATTGAGCTTCTACAGTGGTGATTGTTATAAGAACACAGAAGAACAGAGAAAAGTGTTTACTGATGAGTTATTGTGGGGTAGTCAGGAGCATCTGACTATTTATGGGCCAACCAAGTTTAATTTATTTTCCGCATTCTGAAGATGTCATCAGTGGAGATTAAGGAGGATCAAGCAAAAGAGTCAAATGTTCCTCAATCATCTCCAAGTTCAACAATTCCTGCAGAAGCTGCTACTGTTGAAGAAGTCAACGAAGTACTGTCAAAAGCAACTTCTGCATCCTATTGAAGAATGGTGATTCGCAATCACAAAGTTAATGATGTGTCTTTGTCTCCGATGATGAATCTGCATACAAACTAATCTGTTTAGGGGGAGTAGCTGTGGATCGGAAGCCTCATCAAAGATTGCCCAATACATTATTAAGTCATCGGAAGACGATATGAGCTTACACGTCTATATATTGGGATACACGCCAACGTCTGAAGGGGAATTTCTATAGTTGGTTGTTTTTAAACAGATTGTTTTGTCTGAAGATGTCAGCAATGGAGAACACTTTGCATCATTAACCGAGAGTTCAGTCTAAGGGGGAATCTTGCTGCAATGATAGTATTCTTCAACGTGATTATCAAGATATAGCAGAAGATTTGACTGAAGATTGCAAGAGGTGTCTACAGCAATTCGCAAGCAACGTCCAAGGGGGAATATGTTGGTGCACATTGTGTGGCCGTCGCTTGGCGAATAGTTTAGAATGTTTATGTTGTATGTTGTACACCTAGGTAGTGGTTCACGCTGAAAGTGATCCATTTGAAAGAGCATTTTCAAATGGATACTCATTCGATCGAATGAGTTTCTGATTCGATCGAATGAGTCTGCCATTCGATCGAATAGGACTCATTCGATCGAATGAGTCCTGACCGAATGGCAGCGGGTATAAATACCAGCTTTCAGGCGTGAACAGGTAAGAGTTTAAGGTTTTTGCGTGCCCGGGGCCCAGGTGCTGTCCGGATGAGGGGGGAGGCCATGCTCGACCTCCCCCTGCCATAGATCGTGATTTCAGTGTTTAAACAAGCATGTAATCTTTCGTTTTTATCAATGAAATCGTTTGTTTCGTGTTTGTTTCTATCCGTCTTTGGTTATCAAACCTTCCGTCTCGAACGCGCTCGGATCGTCTCGGTCCCGGACTGAACCAACAATTATTATTATTATTATTATTATTATTATTATTATTATTATTATTATTATTATTATATATGTATATTTATATTTATTTTATTTTCTTTAAAGCATGAAAACCTTTACTTAAACTATTATTCATCCTGTAAGCGTTCCCATTGCCATTTTCGGATAAGGCGGAACCCAGAAATTCATAAAGTTTGGACCTTTAAACCTTAAACGTTCAAGACTAGATTTTTAGGGTTCCTTTTAACGAGTCGTTTCCATTTTGGTTCTTTTCTTACATTATTAACATCAAGTTTTCAACTTTAATGTTCGTTTAAAGCCGATTTACTCTATATTCAAGTTTCAAGACTAATAGTTTATTAAAACATAAACTTTAAGATCAAGAACATACCTTTATGGGTTCGTTTGGTTTCAGCTAGCTTGTTTATGAATCTTAAACCTTGGATCTAACTTGTATATTGAAGATCTGTTAATGTTTAACGTTCGTTTGACCTCGAATCTTCTTCTTTATCTTGGCCGTTTATGTATAATAAGGAAGGTGTGTATGTTTGAGTGTGTGTAGAGAATTATGGAAAAGATGGAATGAGAGTTAGGGTTTTAGGATGGTTTAAGGGAGTATTTATACCCCTTAAAGCCCATGGACCTAAAGCCCATTACTAGTTAATCCTTTTAATTATTCTAAGTCCATGATCTTTTCTATGTTTAATATTAGTTAAATATTAACGCCCGATAACTTAACACGACTTTTTTATTAAATATTAAAATAATTATTTAACACATGACAACTAAACGATATCTTTATTTAATATTATAATCTAACATTATAATATTTAGGATGTTACAATATTATTTGTTCGATATATTTTTAAAAACCGTTTATTACTAACACAATTAACATTATATTATGATCATATTACCAAAAATAAAATTATTTAAATATTAATGATTTCCAAAATAGTTATAAATCTAATGGTTTTGACTATTAACGCTTTCCAAAACATCCGGGTAATTATGGAAGTCAAATTAAATCATTTAAACTCTAATCTATTTTAATTCACACTAATAAATAATAATATTGTTACAAAGATTTTTGTATTTTAAGAATGATTTCAAATATTATAACAGTTAACTACCATTTGACCAAAATTATATAATCACAATTAATGATACTATATTTTACCAACTTCAAAACCGTTTATACTTTCTATATATGTAAAACTTTTTATTTTAAGCTTTTACAATATATGTAGACCACTAATTAATTTATTAGTTATGACGTTTCTTTAAAATCAATTTTGGAGGGCATTTATAACACAATTAGACGTTTTACTTTTTCAATAATTCTTAAAACGGACTTTTTTTTTAAGATTTTTCAAACGTTTACGTACTAAATATAATATTTTTTAACTTTTATTATGTTTTTCATTTGTATAGAAAGTTTATATCTCAAATTCCTATGACCCAGCTGTCAGTCGTGTGTTTATCTATGATTATTTGTTTGAAATTGAAGATTACAAAAACCGGTATCATAAAAAACTATGATAATCATTAATTATACACACACACACACACATTATTTATATTTGTTGTCAAGTTAGTTATGCAAAATGTGTATAAGACAATACATTTTAATATTGATTTCATTAGAGTATTATGTTTTAATTAACATGTGTTATTTGTACTCATGGTATAGTTTATAAACATGTTTTAAATTTTCATCTATCTCTGATTGTCTTTGTACGTTTTTGTATTTGAATTAAAATAACAATGTTACGTCTTGTAATTAATGTAAAATGATCCTTTTTTTTTAATTTGACATATACATTTCTTTAAAATTATAATAGATGCATATATATATGATTTTATAGTTTCCAATATCATCAAACATTACATTTTATTTATGTGTAAATGTAAATAATGTCAAAATTTCAAGATTTACGCCTTAAATAAAACCCGCATATTTCCAATAACCAATTCTAAATATTCTAAATATATATGTTTGAATTCACATTGCAAATTATTATCATTATTATTTTTGGTTTGAATTAGCAAGTAACTAATGTAACCACAAAACATCTTTTGTTTCTATTCGTTTGCTTTCTTTGGTAATAATGAAGTTATTTGCCGTCCGATAACTATTTTCCGTTTAATATTACAGTATGACTGGGTAATATTATCATTTATTTATAAATGCAACATTTGCATGGTAACTATTTGTTAGTCTTTGTATTTTTTTGTATTTGATTCAAATATGTTATGATGTCTTATAATTCACGTAAAATTATCATTTATTTATAGATATAACATTTGCATTTCATTAAATTTATATGATGTTATGTATATATTATATTTTTAAATATGTTTCACCCGTGTGTAACACATGTATTATCCTATTATTAAATATGTTATGATTTTAAACATATGTGTATATTTAATTAGGATGCTATTTTTTTTTATTTTCAGGTGGTGAAGCAAAATTAGTTTCTTTTGATAGAATGTTGAAGAACTTGATGGTGGATTAATATGAAAGAACAAGGTTAGTCTTTGTGAATGTTTTTTTTTTGGTTCGGTGTACATTTAAGTTATTTTAACTTTGAACTTTTAATATCTAGGCAATCTAAATGTTTAACTTTTTGGTCAAAAAATTGAATATCATATTTGTGTTGCTTGAATATGTTATGTATATTTATTAGGTGTGTTGATATGTTTTTTTAAAAGTGTATATTAAACATCAAAGAAGTTGATGGTGGGTTAATATGATGATAACATGTTCATGTCTTCGTTTGGTTTCTTTAATTTAGGTGTATAGTAAGTTTGTGTAAGTATTAAGTTTTTATGTACACAATCTAAATGTTTAATATTTTGGTTACAAACTTATGCTAAATATTTGTGTTGGTTTAATATGTTAGTTATGAAATTTTATGGTTGTCTATATTTATATGATTGTTTCTATGTTTTCAACCAATGTGTAACATGGGTTGCTATTATAGAAATATATTTGTGGGTTAGATACTTTTACATAAATGAATTTCTGATCATCTATGTCGATTCAAGTTAGCCGATAGTCTTCATATCCAGTTGAGTATGTTGTGTTATTGTTATTTCTTGTGTAATATTTCTAATTTTCATGTCTTTAATATCTCTGTAAACACAAATATAAATAACCTACAATAACAACTTATGTTGTCTTTCAAATGACATGTATTTGTTTGACAATTTAAATATTTCCACCCGTGTCGTAATAACCTATATACTAATATAATAATCGTAAGGGTAAAATTGAAAATTACTATTCAATCTCTCACTTTCTTTTCAAACGTTGGAAATCATCACACATTTAAGTGAATATATCTCTTCTATCTCTCTTTATATTTTTCACACTTCGCTGTGCTCCTGAGTATAACTTAAAGAAAGAAAGGAAAGGAAATGGATGGAAAGAACAAAAAAGGTGTGTTCCTGAGTTTTTTTTATGGAATGAAATAACAAAAAGGGTGTTCCAGAGATTCATTTAAGGAAAGAAAAGAAAGGAGGATGTTTAAAGAGTAAAATGAAAGGGAAGTGTTTCTTTCCAATTTGGAAGGAATAGGAAGGGAAAAGAAAGGAAAAGAGTAGAATGGAAAGGGAAAACTTTCCTTTCCTTTCAATTCCATTCTTTCCGTAAATAAGCTCGGGAACACAGCGTTCCCTCTATTTTTTTTCATTGAAATGGATCATAAGTTCCTATATCTGAATCGATTACAGCTACAAACACCCTCCTCCACCGGTCACAGCGGTGCACCAACTCGCTATCTTCTATAATTAAAACTTGCAATTGGCATGCGTGTCTTATGCATTTCAAAAACCTTGGCACGTTGATGATGCATGATCAGATGGAAACCGCCGCCACCATCAAGGCTACGACAACCGCCACCCCGATCACCTTTCTTGGAAACCCAGATCGGAGGCGATCGTTAATTCCACGACTTACCAGCTGCCTCCATTTGAAAGGTATGTTCTTTGATTGGGATTCAATTTAATGATCTGAAATTATGTTTAAAGATTATTTTTTTAAAAGGAAGAAGAAGAGAAAGTATGTTATTTGGTTAGGTATTAATTAAAAAAAAAGTATGTATAAATAATAGGATGTTGTGAAACCACCGACGATTTTACAAGTTGTATAACACCTTTTCACATTTGTCAAAAGTCTTGGCCACATGAACACTCCACATAAGTATTATGAAAGTGTCGGTAAGACACATCCATGTGATGGATGCCAAATTTTCAATCCCAACTAATGAACATGTCCCCTAAATAGTATTACCTTTTTGTATATATATCTACCTTTGTAATCTAAGAAGACACCATCAAAAAGTTACTGAATCATACATTTTCTTATTCTCTTGTTTTGTTATCTTCAAGTTCTCATATTGCACTACTAATATTGTTATAGTTAGAGCTAATATTATAACACGTTATCAGCACGAGCCGCTTATATCCTAACCAAGAAAGGCAATAGACACAAAGGTATCTACATAAGCATCATAAACACTTCTTTAATTATGTACATTAGATATATATCTATGCATATACATATACTAACTAATATACTGAGTAATAGCAATAATGTGTATAAACATTGTTATTAAAATTTGATAACTATTTTAGAAGTTAGATTTATTTACACTAACAATTCTATTCTTATTATTGTGCATACTAATTATATATATTTTATAAAATAAACTGTATTTAATATCTTATTTATTATCTTACTTTAAAATAATTAATATTATATATTATATATATACACACACACAAACGGTAATGTTACCGTTATAAACGGTAATATAACCGTTGTAAAAGGTTATAAATTTTCACTATAAATAACCAATCATTAACCCCATTTCATTTACAACAAACATTCTTCTTATTAAATTTATCCAAGATAAAATTCTCAAAATGATTCACCCGGTTTTAATGTTGGTCACTATAATGCTTATACTACTTCTCATTCTAATTTTTAATCTCCCATCTGAAGATTTCGGCATTTTCTTTTTCTTTTATATGTTTATAGCTCTACCAATGTATTGTATCTCATTGTTGATTGATATATATGGATTCTAATATTTATCTTATTATTTGCTCTATTATGTTTAGCAACAAAATGTCAAATATAGCAAAACTCGAATTCCCTGCACTCAACATTTCTGGAGAAAATTATATGTCTTGGACAGCAAATGTCAAAAGACATTTAAAATCTATGGATGTGTTAGACACAATCCAAGAACACAATGATTGCTCTGACCAGGATAAAGCAAGAGCTGATGTTTTCATCCATAAACATATTGATGAATTACTACAGCATGAGCATTTTAATTATGATAACCCATATATGATATGGGAAGATTTGAAAAGCAGATTCGGTCATCTAAAGGAAGTTTTACTTCCTACTTCTAGAGATGAATGGAACAGTCTTAGGTTCCAAGATTTTAAGAGGGTAAATGATTACACCTATGCTTTATACCAAATTTGTTCAAAGCTAGAATTTTGTGGGTATCCCGTAACAGAGGAAGAAAAGTTAGAGAAAACTTTCTCCACGTTTCATGCATCAAATATAAACTTGCAAACACATTATCGTTTGCAGAATTTTAGGAGATACTCTGATCTAAATGCATTACTCCTTGTAGCAGAGAAAAATAATGAATTATTGATGAAAAATCATCAATCTCGTCCCACGGGTTCATTAGCAATACCAGAAGCACATGTTGCTCACAAAAGTTCTCATAAAAATTCTGATCATAAATGGGAACAAAGTCGAGGACGAGGCCGTGGACGTGGACGTGGTCATTTTGACAAAAGGCATTTTAATGATCGTAAGCATCCATTCAAATGGAACAATAACTCTTACGGTCGTGGTCGTGGCCGTGGTCGTGGTCGTAACCAGAGATCCAATAATTATCATGTCCCACACAATACCAATTCCAACCACCAAAATAAATGGAATGAAGCTGGTAGGTCCGAAAACAATGGCACTTCATGTTTTAGATGTGGAAGTACAAATGTAACACCCCGTAACCGCAGCGGAAACGTAAACGGGATGCAACAGACGCCTCTGATATCAACCACATTGTTTATAAAGAAAACTGAATACATTAATATACTTCAAATTACATTATCTCATATTTCATTACCGTCTAGGTGATACACACATCATACAATACGATACATAATTCTATTTAATATAATGTATCATAACATCCCGCACACAAATCTTACACACATCAAGCACTTAGAACGTAAGCAATCACTTCATCTTAATCGTACCTGAAAAGCATGTGAGAAAACGGGTCAACTACGAATAGTTGGTGAGTTTCACAATTCGAGTAAACCATGATAAATCAATATCATAATATAATATTATCGATGTAATTATGCTGAGCCCACAAGTGAAACCTCTGACAATCCACATACAACCCCGTGGCATACTCTGCCCACGAACCTGCCCCAAACCGCTATGCCTAACATTACATAGCAAAATAAATAACAACAAAATAGACATGTGCAACTGGCTGGGAAACATCAGCAAATCCATGCCGGACCAGTTGGGTTTGTCAGACCAATAGTACTATTCACACTCTACCGGCTTTTAGCTAATCACTCGTGTTGCGAGGCCTTTCAATGTTAGCGACTCAGACAATTACCATCTTAGTACATTTCCGTACGATTCCCGTACAATAAAATATATATAAATACACGCAAATCCATGCCGTTCAGTATGTACTTAAACATTTCAATAGTAACATGCTTTCCGTCCCGGGAAAATATTTAAAAACAATTCAGAAAAAGGGGCTCGTGAAACTCACCTTATCGCAAGCAAGCAGGTAACACAGTACGTGAGCTACTAGTCCGGATCTGTAATACGATCCCTAAGTTCGTTACTATACAATCACTATTAATATAACTTTAACCGTGTTAACCGGTACATCTGGGGACACTGTTAACCCAATACTGTACCCGTTCCGGGGGCAATGTTAACCCAGAAACACTTCTCCGGACTCAGATTGTGATATCAGTTAGAGTTCACTTGTCAAAATTACTATTAGTAGTTTTTCCCGTTTTGCGTGCCTAGCACGGTTATCCGTTTTTACTTTTCAAAAATGAGTTTGGTCACATACGACCCGAAAATAGTTGTTGAGTGATAATTTAATTGTAGTTGTGAAATTAGAGCTCGGTTTAGACGCCCCGATTGGCCGCGGGACCCGTTTCCGTCTTTAGTGCACCGGAAACTGTTAAATCGGTTAAAATTACCCAAATCATCCGAATTATTTTCGGATGATTTATTTTTACCTGTTTAACTTAGTTATATGAAAATAGTCCATTTTTAGGGTTTTCATACACCAGCCAGCTCGTTTAGGCGAACTTTACCGGTTTACGCGTTTTAAACTTTAAAAGTTTGTTTTTATTTTCTTTTTAGCACAAATAATTATCCGTTTAATCTCGGATCTTGAATTTTTGCACAAATCACTTTTTGACAGTGGGGAATTTTATAAAAATATTTCTAGAATTAATTTTTATATTTAAAATTTATTTATCTATTTTTAAACACCATTTAAACACTAAATATGTCGTAAATACCAAACGACCTTAGAAAAATCCCAAATTTTTCCTGTATGACCCCTGCCATCCACATAGTCCCCTGTAATTTTTTCCATAACCAAAATCTCTTTTTACATGCCATTTTCACTAAAACCGAGCTAGAAAACCCTAGAACTCGTTTAACCGAAAAGCCTACTTAGACTTCTCCAACTGACCTAAAATTTTGTGTGTGACTTTTACATGTTATAAAAAGCTTATCTGGAATTTTCCAGAATTTTTCATGATATTTAACTATTTTTCACCATTTTTAGCCAAAACCAAGCATTAAATTCACCAAATATTCATCCTTTGTCCAAAAATTACCAAATTTTCACAGATCTCATATTTTCATGTGTAGATCATCTCTGTGAAATTTCGTAGCCTAACTCTAAGCGTACCACAATCTGTCCAAAACACTCATAACCGAACATAAACCGAATATACCTTTTGTTTTCCGCCACTACAAGCTACAAACTCGTCTTTTCGCCTTATCTACCACTAAATACAGAACCTACAACCAACATACCACATACCAAGCAAGTTACACTCACCATCAAGCCTCTTACACTATAGTTTCGGTTATAGTTTCAAAACTAAAGTTTAAACCGTAAAAATTCGTTTTTGGTTCGTTTAACTCCTTTCTTGGACCAAGATCCCTTGTATAACCCGTATACATCACTTGATCATGCAAGAATCGGTTTTCATCTTTGAAACCTCATTTTCTTGCAAATAAACTCAAGAAACGAAGATGGAAACGTAAATAACTCGATTTTTACCTTGCTTTTCTTGCTACAAATCCGGGTTTTTAAGTGAGAATGTGGAGAGAAAAGAGAGTTCTTGCAATGGTTGTTTAAAAAAAATAACAAAAGAAAGGGGGCTATGCCCTTATTTCCGATCGGACCAAGGGAGAGGTGGGGTGGGACCCACCTTTCCATTTCTAGCCACTCATTTGGATTTCGGAAATCCGGATAACGTTTTGGATAATCTGGTTCAGTTCGTTTTTCGGTTAAATGTTTAATTCAGCTTAAAACGAGGCTAAAACGGTCGTTTTCGGCTTAAAAATGAAATTTATATAAAACCGATTTAAAAACTTTAAAAACTTAAACCATGACATTTATTAACTTAAAACATCATATTATTAATAATTGCGCATCTTTTTCGGCTTGATCGATCGTCTCTTGCTCGGTTTGGTATTAAATGTTTCGTTTAACGCACCGACGTACCATTAAATCGAAATTCTTTTTCTGTGCCGTACTTTACTTATCCCGAAGCATTAATGCTTCGTAAAATCACTAAATATTATAGATATCGTCTATAATTGAACCCTCGATTCGTTCGGGTTTCAATAACTATCGATCGATTAATCGCATATTCAATACGATGAATTATATATTCACGTACAATCAATACAGTGAACCATGTATTCTCGTATAATTACTATGGTAATTCATGTACCCGACATTAAATATAACGTAACTATTTTCTACCGGTTAGGGTATACCTGGTTTCGTCGGAATCGTTACAACAAACCACTGGGCAAAGGCTTGTCGCACAGCTCCACATCTGTGTGAACTGTACCAAGCCTCTCTAAAAGGAAAAGAGAAAGAAGTGAACCATGTTGATAACTTTAATAATATCAACGCTGAGCTGAGCGTTGAAGACTTTGGGGTGGAACTTTGAAACAAAGTTGCTTGACTACTATAGTTAGATGCAATTATTAAGTGTGTTCTCATTATCTTTAATTATGTAGTTTCTCTTTCATGTACTACTTGTGTTTCAATTAAATAAAGTTCTTATTAAAATATCATATGTCTTCGTTATACACTTATTTTTTTTCTTAATATTTTTCAAGATTTAAAATGAAAATCACCGGAGCACAAGATCAAACAAATGAAGAAAATATATGTATAGCGGATAGTGGAGCCACGCATACTATACTTAGATCTAAAAAATATTTTTATAAACTGAAACCAACAAAAGGGATCATCAATACAATATCAGGTCCTACAAACTTGATAGATGGAGTGGGAAAAGCTAATTTAGCATTACCAAATGGTACAAAGCTCAAAATAGAAAATGCTTTATTTTCCCCAAAATCAACAAGAAATTTGTTGAGTTTCAGAAACATATATCATAATGGATATGATACTCAGTCAAGGATTGTTAGTAATGAAAAATATTTGCATATCATAAGCAAAGATCAAATATTGGAAAAATTGCCAATGCTCCATTCTGGTTTGCATTATACATATATAAATGTGCCTCAAGCACATATGGCAGTCAAAGAAAATTGTTGCGATTCTGGTATCATAAACTTATGGCATGACAGATTAGGCCATCCAGGATCTACAATGATGAAAAGGATCATTGAAAATACACATGGGCATCCACTGAAAGGTCAAAAGATCCACAAAATGGATGAAATGCCTCAATGTACATCTTGTTCTCTTGGAAAATTAATTACAAGGCCTTCGCCATTAAAAGTCGATAAAGAAACACCAATGTTTCTTGAAAGAATTCAAGGTGACATATGTGGACCAATTCATCCACCATGTGGACCATTTAGATACTTCATGGTCTTAATAGACGCATCCAGCAGATGGTCTAATATCTCTTTATTATCGACTCGTAATGTTGCTTTTGCAAAATTTCTTGCTCAAATTATCAAATTACGTGTACATTTTCCGGATTATACCATTAAAAGAGTAAGGCTTGATAATGCGGGAGAATTTACATCACATGCTTTTGATGATTATTGCATGTCTGTGGGGATTGTTGTAGAACACCCTGTTGCTCATGTACACACACAAAATGGCTTAGCCGAGTCATTAATCAAACGCCTACAGCTAATAGCTAGACCATTAATAATGAGGACAAAACTCCCTGTTTCTATTTGGGGTCATGAAATTATGCATGCTGGATCATTAATCCGCGTGAGACCAAGTGCAAATCATAAATACTCTCCCACACAACTTGTTTCTGGAAATGAGCCAAATATCTCACATCTTAGAATTTTTGGTTGTGTTGTGTATGTTCCTATTGCACCACCACAACGCACAAAAATGGGTCCCCAAAGAAGGTTGGGAATATATGTTGGATATGAAACATCTTCCATCATAAGATACCTTGAACCTTTAACAGGTGATGTATTTACAGCACGTTTTGCTGATTGTCATTTTAACGAGACAATGTTCCCGACATTAGGGGGAGAAATGAAAAAGCAAGAAAGAGATATATCATAGTGTGTGCCATCATTGTTACACCTAGACCCAAGATCAAAACAAAGTGAGACAGAGGTTCAAAAAATAATACATCTACAAGAAATTGCAAATCAGTTACCTGATGCATTTACTGATATAAACAGGGTCACTAAATCTCATATACCAGCTGCTAATGCTCCAGCTCGAGTTGAGATTCCAAGCAAGCAAAACCATAATAATGTAACTCATGAATCTCAAAAACGTTTAAAACGTGGAAGGCCAATCGGTTCAAAGGATAAAAATCCTCGAAAAAGAAAGGGTTTTGAAAAGGATACTGACCCTAAGGAATGAATGATTGACAAAACCTTCCCTCAGGAAAGAATAAATGATATAACATTTCCTCAGGAAGGAATAAATGATTCCAATAAAGAATTGTCAATCAACTATGGTCAATCACATATAATGTGGGATCGAGATGAAATGGAAAATATTGATGATATATTTTCTTATTCTGTGGCAAGCGATATCATGGAAGAAAATGATGACCCTGAACCAAAATCTATAGATGATTGTAAAAATCGACAAGATTGGAACAAATGGAAAGATGCTATGCAAGCTGAATTAAACTCACTAAACAATCGAAAGGTTTTTGGACCTATTGTCATTACACCAAAGTCAATGAAACCTGTAGGATATAAATGGGTTTTTGTGAGAAAACGAAATGAGAAAAATGAAGTTACAAGATATAAAGCAAGACTTGTAGCTCAAGGTTTTTCTCAGAGGCCAGGAATTGACTATGAAGAAACGTATTCTCCTGTTATGGATGCTATTACGTTTAGATATTTAATCAGCTTAGCAGTCTCTAAAAAGTTAGAGATGCGTCTTATGGATGTTGTCACAGCTTACTTGTATGGATCACTAGATAGTGACATCTATATGAAAATTCCCGAAGGATTTAAACTCCCCGAAGCAATAAGCTCAAAGCCTAAGGAAATGTATTCCATCAAATTACAAAGATCCTTGTATGGACTGAAACAATCTGGAAGGATGTGGTACAATCGTTTGAGTGATTATTTGATAAGCAAAGGATACACAAATAATCTTATTTGTCCATGTGTCTTAATCAAGAAGACAACATCAGGATATGTGATCATAGCTGTGTATGTTGATGATCTAAATTTAATTGGGACACAAAAAGAAATTAATGAAGCAATTGCTCTTTTAAAGAAAGAATTCGAAATGAAAGATCTTGGAAAAACCAAATATTGTCTTGGTTTACAAATTGAGCATATGCATAATGGGATACTTGTGCATCAGTCAAATTATACTGAGAAACTCTTAAAACGTTTCAATATGGACAAAGCAAATCCTTTAAGCACACCGATGGTTGTTAGATCACTCAATGTTTACAATGATCCATTTCGTCCTTGCGAAGATAATGAAGAGATTCTTGGTCCCGAAGTACCATGCCTCAGTGCAATTGGAGCACTTATGTATCTTACTAACTGTACAAGACCTGACATTTCTTTTGCAGTTAATTTATTGGCAAGATTCAGTTCATCCCCTACTAAAAGACATTGGAATGGCATTAAACATATTTTTCGGTATTTAAAAGGAACTGTTGATTTAGGTTTATTTTATTCTAACGATTCAAAAGAAGGGTTAGTTGGTTATACCGATGCAGGTTATTTATCTGATCCCCATAAAGCAAAATCTCAAACTGGATACGTATTTAAGAATGGAGGAACTGCGATTTCATGGCGTTCTCAGAAACAAACACTCATTGCAACATCTTCAAATCATGCTGAAGTCATTGCATTGCATGAAGCTTCAAGAGAATGTGTATGGTTAAGATCTATGTCACGACACATATTGATTTCTTGTGGTCTAGAGAAAGATCGAATCCCAACTCCTATCTATGAAGATAATGCAGCTTGTGTCTCGCAAATGAAGGAAGGGTATATCAAAAGTGACAGAACAAAGCATATACCACCAAGATACTTTGAGTATACTCGGGACCTTATTAAAGAAAATCAGGTTGAGATGAGATATGTCAAATCCAGCAACAACTCAGCTGATCTTTTCACAAAAGCACTTTCCACAGCAACATTCAGAACACATGTCCATGATATTGGCATGCGCCATGTACGAACAATGTAACGACCTGCAACTTGAGGGGGAGCTATCTACTGCACTCTTTTTCCCTTAGCTAAAGCTTTTTCCCATTGGGTTTTTCTTTAGCAAGGTTTTTAATGAGGCAGTACTTCAAGACCCCGAAGTTTTGAAAAGGTGTCATCCAAGGGGGAGTGTTGTGAAACCACCGACGATTTTACAAGTTGTATAACACCTTTTCACATTTGTCAAAAGTCTTGGCCACATGAACACTCCACATAAGTATTATGAAAGTGTCGGTAAGACACATCCATGTGATGGATGCCAAATTTTCAATCCCAACTAATGAACATGTCCCCTAAATAGTATTACCTTTTTGTATATATATCTACCTTTGTAATCTAAGAAGACACCATCAAAAAGTTACTGAATCATACATTTTCTTATTCTCTTGTTTTGTTATCTTCAAGTTCTCATATTACACTAATAATATTGTTATAGTTAGAGCTAATATTATAACATAGGATTCATTAAAAGGTGCCTATTTTGATGGTGAACTTCTGACAGTACATATAATTAGTTTTGTGTGTAATCATATCATTTTTATGTTTCTAGGTTTGTGTATAATTATATCTTTTTTATGTAATGTGTATTTTTTTATAATTGATGTAACTAATAATTTAAGTAATCTGTGCAGTGAATGTAACTTATGCAATATGCGTACGTAACTTGTTTAATTTGTGTAATTTGTAATATATTTAACTTTATTGTAGCGTATGTAACCGGTATAAGTTTTGTATTTTGTGTAGTGGAGGTAACTTATATTTTGTGTAATGTTTGTAACTCTATAATTTATGTAGTTTGAGTAATTTATGTATTTTATGTAATATGTGTATTTTGTGTTGTATAATTTATGTACATTATGCAATTGATAATTTTCATGTATATTTTTTATAAGGCCATATATTTGTTTTACAAGTATTCATATATTATTTCTTTTTGTTTTTTGTTTTTCAGGAAACATAGCCATGATTTGGATGACGAGGATTAAGAAATGAAAAACAAGTATATTGACGATTGTTTGTGTATATTTTTTTTGTTTGAAAGATGCATGTATTTGATATTACACTTACGTAATCGGATGTTACATTTTTAAATATATGAATTATAAACAATTATGCTATTTAAAGTTGGTAATAAAAATTTTTTTGTAAAAATTCGTTTTATTGTATAAGTATAGAAAAAAATATGACTTATGGACATTTTTAGTTTTATTTTTTTAAGTACTAGGTTAGATACCCGTGTATTACACTGGTTGAACAATTTAAATTATATAAGTCATAACTTTATAAATAGAGTATTTTTTTTATTTGCATTACTATAAACAGAATACATTATTTGTTTAAATAACCAAAATTCACAAACACACCTCAAGGTATGCTTCAAAGATGTCCATTGGTGTTGGTGACAAATCAAATATCCCGTCTATTATTATTTGCCTTCACCGTCAAATTCACACTCTACTATCTTCAAAACAACCAAATCAAGTTACATTATCATCATTATTAATGTAATCATGTAATCAAGTGAATTCATTACTCATAAAGAGATGTACAAAAAAAACTGATTAAATGTAAAAATTTTCAAGAAAATAGAGATTCAATTTGACTTTTGGGGTAACCTTCAATAATCCGATTAAACGTTTGAATTTTTCAAAAGAAAGTCGTCGTCATCAACCTTTAAAACAAATATTACAGGAAGCAAAACCTTGAAGTTACATTTGTTGAACACCTAGGAGAATATTGAACCTTAAAAGTATATGGTTCGACTTAAAAGTCAAAATACTGCTTGATTTGTAGGAATTTTGTTTTCTCTCTTTTTAGCATGATTTGACTTTTTTACTTGGCTTATTTTGATACTTTGACAGTGCATTGGGTAGCTCGAGTTTGAAAGGCACAACCCCTTCAACACCAAAATCAGTAAACTGCTAGAAAATCAACTAAAAACATATTTTATTACATATAATGATAATAATAATTGACAATGTATTCATTGTTGTAAAAAGTAAATAAATCAATATCACTGGATACAATCCCACCAAATCACGCCCTGCTGAAAACCAAAGACCTTTCCATCAGTAAATCTAGAACAGCCTTCGACCAATTAGATTGCGCAAAAAGTCAACCCAACATTGTTACTTTTAGAAAAATAAAAATATCAGAAACAGAGATGTGAATAGTTTTTGTGGTGGTATTCTGATTCAATTCCAGCAGGCACATCCATCTGCAATTTAGAAGAAGGCTCATACAACACCATAAAATATATACGCTAATGATTGAACACACTAACATTAACTTGCAAGTGATGTTTATCAGATTATGCACTAATGAGAGAACATACAAGTCCCATAGAAATCATCAATGAATATATTGTAATATGCAATTTTAAATCTTTTGAACCAATTTTTTTAAATGAGCAAATTATTAGATAGTATGTGTACATCATAATGATTTATTCAACAAAAAAAAAACGATTTGAAAACATAGGCAGCTATGAGTGTTACTGTTTGTACCAAGTTGATGAAATCAAACTTAAAGATATACCGATTGAAACTGTTTAAAAACAACTCGTTTAAGCCGGAACTGATTTTACTCAGAATGTATTTGGACCCGACCAGAATTGACATATTGTTTTAAAGCAGCCTGTTTTTAACATGAACTCATTTTAGTCTGCTCATGTTTAGATCCGAACCCGTTCAGACATAAATTCTTTAAACTCTTATACTAATCTCAACATCTTTTCCTAAAACAAAATAGAAAAAAGTAACTTCTTTGTAGAGTAAAGTAGCTTTGACCATGTCAGTTATATGGATAACAATGCATATTCCATGAGGATCAAACCATAAAACTAACCGATAGAGCTAAAATATGCATTAAAAAATCTTTCTTACTCTTCTAAATCTGCAATTTTGAATTGAATGAATCACAATTCATTCAAAATGGCCAAACTACCCTTTAATACATCTTGAAATGTAAAATGTTAACAACGAAGATATAAAAGAAGTATGCAATACATTTTATTCATGATCTTTAAAGCATACACTTTTTTAGTATTTTTTTTTTTGCTCTCACAACTTGATGATGTCAAATCTGAACTAATAAGCAAACATCAAAATGAACAAATAATATGCTGGAAAGAAGCATAAACGTTGTTATTCATCACTCTCCAATTAAAACACAAGTGTAACTTTTCAGGTATCTAAGACCTAGAATAAAAGCAAATTTTCTATACTATTACTCATTAGCCTTCAAAAGATTAACATAATTATATGAGCATCTAACCTTTAACATCTAATTCAATTATGCTACTTTATCAATCTAAGTGTTCACTATATAATCCAACTCATACATGAACGGACAAATCAATAAATTTGTCATCAAAATACTAAAATTCTACTGATTAAATGTAAAAAAACCCGCTTTTCGAATTCAAGTAACTAATGAACATTCTATAAATTCCATGATACAAAACCTAAATTATGATGACTGTTCGAACATTCAAAACATGATTAAAAGCTTTAATTGAATGTAGAAATCAAACATGATTGTTAATCAAAGAACCGGTTATTGTGATTTAGTCGGATTTCGTAGCCTCAGTAACCACAAAAGAAACAATGAGTTGATGAAATCGATTGATTTGAAAATAGAGGAGTAGTTGATATTGTGAATAAAATACTAATAGAAAAGAGATGATTGATCACTGCAATCTTACGTATTATTAATTCGAGAGGAAGTGATCGTAACTGTATTATGAATAGAGAAAAACCCTAATTTTGAAAAACCCGTAGATGGAGAATAGGAACGATTTGTGATAGTATATTTTTTTTAATTATAAACCCTAAAAATATGAACGGGAAAATAAAAATACTGGTGATTGTGATGGGACAGCTGTCCAATAATGCTTTCCTTTATTATAAAGGTTAGATATCGGTTGTAAAAAATGTCCATAATACCAGTACCTTATTTACAATTTAATATTATTATTTTTCTCTCATCTCTTAATATTTTAATATGATTTAATTGTAACCACAAAAATCTAAAAAATTTAATAAAATGTGTGGTCCATATTAGTTATTAAAGTTCTTAAAACTCATTCATTTCTCAAATTATCCCTCCTATATATATATATATATATATATATATATATATTGAGTTTTAAGAACTCGAAAGAACTTAACATAACAGTTTTATTTTATTTTTTTTGAATTTTTTTTACACATATGTAAGTAATGTAAAAAAACTTACAGTCTTTTATTACACATCGAATCGAATTTTTTAAACATGTGTAACTAACATTTAAACTTGTGTAATCATCACAAATCTTTATTCTCTTTTCTGATTCATTTTTTAATTAAATTAAATCTCAGCTACATATTCTGTACCATTTAATTAAATGTGTGATTCATATAGAGTTCTTAAATTTCTTACAACTCATCAAGTTATTAAAATATCCATATGTAAGGCCCCGTTATCGGTGCCCTACGTTGGACGTTGGATTTACTCATAAACGCAGTTCTAAATATCAAAGTTAATTAAAACTTTCGCGGAATAATATGAAACACCAGCTGTCTCAATCTGTTAACCTGTGTGCATACTAAAAGTCAGCTACGCTGAGTGAGTTCTAGTTAATCACATGACTTACTTTACAAACAACATATACGTGCCCGAAGGTACGCATTACATACATAACCTGTTCATCATTCGTCCATACACATTCATAGCTAACCTTATATTATAAAGGGCATTTCACCCTACATACCTCGGATATTATTAGGGTCTGGTATCCTTCATCCTCGGATATTATTAGGGTCCAGTCTCCCTTCATCCTCGGATATTATTAGGGTCTGGTACCCTCCATCCTCGAATATTATTAGGGTCCGGTACCCTCCATCCTCGGATATTATTAGGGTCCGTTCACCCTTTCTTCCATACCTCCATACCATAATTTTCTATATACATAATTGTAAGTTTCATACGTACATACATCATTCATTCTTCATCTACAACATATATATCATCAAACCATTACCTGACAGTACATGCAATATCCGAAGATCGTTCACGTACCGACAAGAAATCATTCATACATTTCACATAATACATATATGGCATACACTTATCACTTAAGATAAGTGTATTAACTAAACACATCTAGTATGCACACAGCCCCGAAAACATAACAAGGAATGGAGCTAGAAACTCACCTGAACTCTGTTACGTTCACCGTTAAGAGTAATTCCTTGGTTGAGCTGAGCGTGACTAACTGTATAACAATTACATGTATTAATTAACTACCACTACCCATATCGCGTTTCTAGTCTACTTATAACCCACAACGAACGGGGGTCCGGGGGGCCGCGCCCCTGGCAGCGGGGTTCTAGGGGCGGCGGCCCCTAGCGGGGTCCAAGGGGCAGAGCCCCTGGCTGGGGTTAAGCTGTAATTAACCCATTCTTTTCTAAGTCCAGTGACCATTCTGTTATTTTATTAAACTTCTAGTTCGTTACTTGGTTCTTAACGAATTGACTCATCATAACGAACTGGTCCTTTGACGAATTGGACCTTATAACGAATTGGTCCTTTGACGAATTGAACCTCATAGCGAATGACCCCTCTATAACGAATTGAACCTTCTAGTTCGTTATCTTCTTTTAACGAATGGTCATAACGAATTGGGGTTAATTCGTTATCTTTTCCTTAAAGAATTTGGGTACGAACCAAGGCTAGTTCGTTAAGCTTCCATTAACGAATCACTTGACGAATCACTTCTAATTCGTTAATTCCCCGTTAACGAATTACCTCTAATTCGTTAACTTCCCGTTAACGAATTAGGGTTAGGTCAGAGCATGTCAGAAACATTCTCTGACACATCATGCTCGCACCCGCCGCCTTTCTGGCGCCGTCGCCGGAAAACCGCGGCTTCACCGGAAAAACGAGACCTGACTCGTTTTCCACCGCTTTTTCACCGTTTTTCGTCCCGTTCGATCCAGATCTTAGCTAGGGCGACCCTTATGCTCATCTTAGGTTCGGTTTATACCCGATTCCACCCTGATCTTGTGACTTTAATGGTTTAACGGTGTCGGCTTGTCGTTTCGTGACTAAATCAAATGGGTTTGAGTTCATACAACATCATACTATCATTACCTTGGATCGGGATCGGTTTTTCTATCTTGGTTCGGCTAGAGAAATGAGAGAAATTAGATAGAGAGCTTTAGTGTGTGTTTTGGTGGTGTATGAAATATGTGTGAATGAATGAAATAAATGGGTAATTAATGCTTATATAATTATGGTTCATGGGCTTAGGCCCATGGTCTTTCCTTCTTTTCTTCATAACCCAAGTCCATAACCCATATCCATTTAACCCAACACTAGCCCGACTCATAATAACTCATATTATCATTTTATTAACCGAACTAGAAAACGGGATGTTACACCATCGCCTATATATATATATATATATGATTAAAATCATGTGAGAACCATTTGAAAATTGAGAACCATGTGAACTATTTGGACCACAAAAATCCCCAAAAAAAATTATAAAACAAAAAAAAACACAAAAATAAAAAAACCAAAATTCTTATTTATCATCCCGGTTTCATAAAAAAAATCCCCGGTTTAACGAAATTATACATATATGTATAATATGTATATTATGTACATACATGTTTTTCATATACACATATGCACAATTAAGGTATAAGTTGTTAACACATAAGACAAAGTTGCAGTTTTGTGTATAAGTATATGTGAAAAGTATATTTACGCATATGTCCCCAAAACGTGAGAAAACAAGTAAACTAGGGGAATGTGGTACTCACCTTAACAGACGAACAAAAGTGGAAAGAGAAATATTAGGAATGATGATTCACGGAGATCATGCGTTGACGTTATGCCTAATAATGAAAAGAAATACGGATACGCTGAGTTAAAAACTAGATCGATTAAGAAGCTCTGTAACTATAATTATTATTATTAAGCGATATTATATTCTTTTTAATCGTAATTAATTTAATATTTATTTTATCTAAATATATTATATGAAAAATTATTAGTTTGTTAAATTACAGTAAAGTATATAGTACTTCATTATATATAAAAATATTGTATAATTAAAACCCGTCTTTAACGATATTATTAGTTTATTAATCCTTTTAAAAGTGTATTATAATATTTAATAATATATAAAAATACTATATGAATAAAATACATCTTTAATTACTATCAATTTACTATAGTATATAAATATATATAAAGTTTGCCTTTCGTTTATCTTAAACCAAAAATATTAGTTTACGTGATACCATATATAGACATATATACATATATGTATAACTAATTACACATATACGCGAACGAGTGACACGAGAACACAAGTGTTATAGACGGCTTTAAATAAATAATTTATTTATTTTATTTACTGATTTGTTATAACTAAAATTTATTAAAATAGTTTCACCAAAATAAATACTAAAAATAAACAATAAAAACAGGGGTGGCAGGGTCTTGAACTCGTGATCTGCCACACCCTAACCAAGACACAAACCAACTCAACCAACCAGACCTGTTGTTATAATTTACAGAAAATTAAATTTAAACGAACAAAGACTGAACATATTTATACTATAAACCCTAACAATCGATTTGATCAAATCCGTAAACGTTAATCAAATCAATTATGGGGCTTTTGATCAGCATCAAGTCGCGATCATAACCATGCATTTAATTACCCAAAACACTTACGGATCGATGGTGAACGAGGAATACCCAGTCGCGACTAATAATGGATCAAAACTGATACATGGAGGCTGATATAACAGATTTAGAGTTAGGGTTTATGTTGGCGACTGAATAAGGATGATAACTGCAAAACTAATTGAATTAGTTTAAACGTTTATGTGTATATTGATTAGGGTTTAGGGCCGGCTAGGTTTATTACGAATTATATATACGTTTTGATTCAATTAACATATTATGAGAGTCGGTTAGGCCGACTTTGGCAAGAATAATATGTAGATTGATTCAATTTCTAAAATTGTGACGAGAATTAAGGAGCAAGAAACCCCAATTGAATCGGGTTAGGAGTTATGGTTTGGATTTGGGGATTGGATATGGGTTATCCAGATTATGAAAATGGGTTATAATGAAGTTACACTTTAATCCTTGATGTTTAAAGATGGACACAAAAGAATTTAAAACTTGCATTTAGGGTTAAATGTGTAAAAACTCAAAAGATATATTTACAAATAATTAAATATTAATAAAATAATCAATTTAGTTTGATGAACGCTATGTATTTTAATAAAAATAACCCGAACATTGAACCGAGTCGGGAAAAAGTATAAGTTCGAAAATCCGAGTTGTTACAGAAAGCTTCTCCACTTCTGCAACGGTCTATTCGGCTATTCCTCCGCTGCTCAGGTGTGTGTTTGTGTGCTATCTTTTTTTTCTTCTATTATTTACATATTAAAAGAACAATTAGGGTTCACCGCAATGTAGAACCCTAGATCGATTATTGATTTTTAATTGCCATCTCACCTGTATCAATTTATGCCTCTTCAGATTGATGATTCAAAACCCTAAAACCATTCATTTCTGCTCTATTTCTACTACTCGGATGGATTTCAGGTATGTATTTGTGTTTATTAGTTTCATATCACTTTTAATTATTCATTTTTATTTTTAGTTTACCCATTCCAGATTTTGGGTCTCATATTGGGATTTAGTATCAGTTTGTCGTAAATTATGGCTTTAATTTGTTGGGTTTGTGGTATATCTTAATTGGTATTTCAGATGTGAACAGAAGTGCTTGTTTCGCATATCTTGGTTTGCTTTCTTCGATTTTGCTTGAAGTTGAAGAAGGGAATGGAAAAGTTGAAGGTTTAATCTTCAATTGTCAGAGATTGTTCTGGTGAGCTCGCATCTTGAAGAGGTAAGTCTATTTCTTTATAATCATTCTTGTTCAACCTTACGATATTTTGATTTGCATCTAATTAATTAGCAGGTTGTTTGGTTATTTAAAGTTCAAGAGGTAAGTCTATTTCTGTATTTGTTGTTGTAACAACAAAATCATCTTTCTTTTATGTGGTTGAAAGAAAGCTATCTTATAAGGTAGGCTATTTTTTGATGTATTTCTCTATAATTGATTATATTAAGGATTACTTGAAACAATTTTTTTTCTGCAATCTACAGGTCATATCTTATATGGAGGTGACTTATATCATAGGTAAAAGTTACATCGTAGTGAGCTCATTCATTGTTGTTGTTGTTGTTGTTGTTATTATTGTTATTCTTTGTATTCTAAGTTGTGATCGGGTTCATTAAATAATTCACTGCTTTATTTTATGCCGTCTTTTTTGAAGTATCTCGATAGGACTACGGATATAACTCGTACCTTTCATTTTGGAAATCCCGCTGAATGTGAAAAAATGTTATACTGCGGTATGTTGGAATACTTTTTATTTTGGGTTACTTTATATTGATATTATTAGTATACTAAACAACTAAAAAAAGAGAATCAACTAAAAAATATAATACTTTTTGTTTAGGGACAAAACGAACACTAATTACAAACTCGAGGGAAAAAATGCGAGTTCAAACTGGCAAAATGTTTTTTTTTGTTTTTTAAACAATACTTTTTTATTACCATTTATCTCATTTTATGAATAAATAACTAATTTGGCTCAGTTCAGTTTTTGGTTAATGCAAAACTGAATCGAAAAATTGATTTTTTAAAGCACATAAAACCAAACCGTTGATTTTTTGTTTACTTGGTCAACTTCTCAGGGCATGAGTCAGCTGGAGTTAGAAGACGGGGTTCAAGATGACTTAAAATGTGCAACCGGTGAGTTTATAAAACATGGGGATGCTGCAAACAACCTAAACCATATTGTTCAACTAACCAGTTTCAGTGACCCTGTATACGCTGAAGCATACGTCAACGTTCATCATTATGACATTATCCTCGATGTCACAATCATCAACAGGACCAAAGACACCCTGCAGAACCTTTGTTTGGAGTTAGCAACAATGGGTGACCTTTAGCTTGTTGAGCGTCCACAAAATTACAAGCAGATTAAAGCAAACATTAAGGTTTCCTCAACTGAAATCGGGGTCATTTTTGGAAACATTGTTTACAAGACTTCGAAAGTTTCTGACCGTAATGTTGTGTTAAATGATATTCATATTGATATTATGGATTATATATCTCCCGCTGTTTCTGGCAATGCGGCTTATAGAAGTATGTGGGCCGAGTTCGAATGGGAAAACAAGGTATGAGTTACTTCTTGTTTAATATATATTGATTTATGAGGCATTTACATATATCCCTTTTTTAAGTTCATTTATTACATATTTACCCAAGCCTTAACAATCAATTACATATTTCCCCTCCCTAAACCATATATATTACATATCTCTCCATTTCATTAAAATTAACTAATTAAATGACTTTTTTACCCTTAATGAACCAATTAAACAACTATTTACATATATCCCCTTATTAATAATAACAATTACATATATCCCCAATTTAAACCCAAATAAAGTCGGTGTTAAGACGAACATATCGAAGCTGATACATTCAGTTGGAGTCGAATTTTATAATCGTTAGCAAATATAAAAATTATTTTTTACATAATTTATAGGTTGAATATTTTTAACATGTGTGGTATATGAACAAATTCTACCACATATATTGTATGAAAAAAATATTATTTGACAAAACTATAAAGCAAAATGCATACACTAGATTAAGAGAACAAAACAAAAACAAAAATTGGTAATAATAATCATTTAAATGTGTCCCAGTTAATGAATAATAAGTTAATAACTACAACAGATCTTATATCCCACAAAAAATGACCAAAACACTACAGTTAATAACTACAACCTCTCTATAATGCTAACACATAAACAACTAGTAAACCAATCAAACCAAAAGTCAACACGGCTTCCATTATTAATTTTTGTAGAGTTTCGTCTATGACTTCAAACACAGTATCATTTTCATATGATAAACTGATAAAGTGTCAATCCGCCTTCCACATCATGGCAAAGTTTGTTTCGGTTTCAAAGATTTTAGAACCATTTCCATTAACTTCCCCACAGTCAATGTACACCGGAGTCTCGGTCACTCCGATTCTGATGAAGCCTAGCCTTACTCCTCCTTTTACTTTGTCCACCTGCTTCATGTATACTCATTAATATTATTCATGAGTTTAACTCCAATTTTTCAAGTCAAACAATAAAGTTGAAAATCAGTAGGTTGTATTCAAGAATGTTAAGTGAACTGTAAGGCTGAAAGTTCGTCTATTTATTAAAATAAAACTTTTATCTAATAACACACGAACACAAACTCAGTTCTTACATATTTACATTACATCACTAACCTTGAGAGGCATAGGAAGTGGTATTTGAGCACCTTGATTCAGACTATTTGCCCACTGCCACCAAAACATTTCCAACATTATCTCTTTTAATCCAGAAAGCTAATATTATTTAGAAACACAAATGTTATCATCACCTTACCTGACACAAATGTTATCATCAACATTATCATCTCCTGCCGGAGTAATGCTCTTGCTCCCCGAAGTTGCTCGGGGAACAACATTGCTGGAAAAACTTGTTTCGAACCCGGTTTTCTACGGATTTGGATGACTGCAATTGCTAAGTGACTAGATTAGCTGAATTTGTAGTTTCGGACTGGTGAACCAGGAGACAGGAGTAAGGCCAGGCTTCATTAATCATTACAATACTGTTTGGGAAAAAAATCACTTTTTCAAGAGCAATTACAATAGTATACCAATAGAAACTAAACTTGGAAGCAATGGCAACATTCATATATGTTCGGTTTGCAGGATATAAAAATTAGGGTTTGCAGGTTACCATAATAAAAGACAGAAAGTGAACTTACCAGACTACAAAATCGACATAAGCCGGAGGTTACGGATGTTGCTGTTGAAACATCGGAGTTCACGGAGGCCAACGCCGGAGCTGACGGAGTAGTAGATGGAACTATGGAAGCAGGAAACGTCGTCGTCTCTTCTGTTAGCGTGAATGGAACGAATAGAAGCGAACATTTGGTTTTGATGGACAAGGTTAAAAGGGTAATTGTATGTAAAAAGGGCAAATATGTAATTAAGGTTTTAACATTGGGGATATATGTAATTAGAAGACTTAAGGAAGGGATATATGTAAAAATCTCTTGATTTATTAATTTAGTTTAATTTATATTTATGATTTTTCAGGTTGCTGTGAACACTATCATTCAAGATAAGAAAGAGTTTCTTGAGCATATTATTAGATCAACAAACATGAAGTGTCTTAACTCGACCGTAAGCTATCCACATTTGATTGGCATATTTGTATTCTAACACTGCACGAAATTCGCGGTTTTGGGCTTGGTATAATTGGGTTGGGTATCTTATGCCAAAATATAAAACTAAAAAGAAATTTGATGTAAGATTCTATAACTAAAATGTAATTGTTTTATATATAAATTTATATTTTTTGTTGTAAAAATGTAAGTTTAAAGTATTAATATGTGAAACAATATAAAAAAATGCGGATCAAATGGGTCGTGTTTGGGTCAACCCGTGAATATGCGGGTTGTGCAATTTTCGAGTTCGCTTGTGTTTGGGTTTGTGTTGTTGAACCCATAACACTCCTACATTAAGTACCTATTCAGCTTAAGTTATGACGGAAAACATATATTTAAAAAAATTTATAAAGCAAATGGGTCGAATGGCCAGGTCAACCTGAACACACACCATTCAAATAAACATGTTTTCGGCTTTGACCCAAAGCTTATCTGAATCTGTTTAGGCTAAAACCCAAGGCATTGCTTTGAGTTTAGGGGACAACATAACACTAAAGCAGAAGGGAGGTGCATGATTAACCATCATCTTTCTTAAACTGGTAAGCTTCAAATAAAAAAGTTTTAAAAGACAGACAAAAAGTTATTTTCTTTTTCAACCCAATACGATGCATATTTTTATTCGTGTAAAAAACATTAACCATAACTGTTTAGTCGATTTATCTAAACGTGGCAAACCGGTTGGCGGGTAATAATCAAGTTGTAAATGTGTAAATCTTGGTGGTGGTTTGTAAAAACGGGTCGACTTATTTAAGTAAACAAGTCAACCCAAACATGTCCCGTTTATTGAAAAACCTTATTATTTGCATGCCAGTGTTCGGGTTTACTTAGTTCACTTCCATTATATCAATTATTTTGGTTACGGGTCCACTTAATAAACAAGCCCGATAATTACTTATCGAGCTCGAGTAGGCCTGCGAGCCTACACGAGTCCAGAATTTGTATATTTTTATTTAATGTTTTAAGTACATGTTTATAGAATAATTATTATATATAAATTATAATACAATCAACTAAATGATAACTAAATTATGATACAGATTAGTTTTTTGATAGTTGAGAAAGAACCCAAGTTTTGCCAGGTACTACTTGTTATATTTTTATTTTAATGTTGTTTTAATATTTGAACAAATTCTCCTAATTCAGTATAAATTTCTTTATAGGTGATGGCTATGATGCGCCTTTAAGAGATGGTTGGCCAGATTTAAACTCAACATAGAATAATGACTGTCAGGGCCGTCTCGTGGGTAAGTTAAATGAGGCAATGGCTTTAGGCCTCCACTTTTAGAGGGCCTTCATTTTAAATCAGTGTTATGTATTATGAGATTTTGATATTAGAGTTCTTCTAGAATTAGTAACTCATTGATAGGCCACAAGCTAATGAGAATTGCTTGATATCCATTATCAGTGCATATCATCCATATTATAAGTTCTTGTATACCCTCTAGCGCTATACGCATAAAGAAAAGAAAAAGGCGTCAACTTTTTAGTTAGTTTTAGGCCTCCGAGGCCGTTGAGCCGGCCCTGATAACTGTGTTTTAACTTGAAGTATGCATGTCTATTTGGTATTCTTTGGAAGGTAACATATATGAACTATTATCCTAAAATATTATAATATTCAAAACCTGCAGTAAGCCGAGAGATATACCATGAGTGGTATTGACGGTGTTGACAAGATTTGGAACTTGGAAGTCTCGCCATGTCGTGTTTACTGTTGAGATTGGTAAGGGTTCAGTGTCACAATATCATATTTAGTTTAAAGTTAATGAACGAACACGGGCATGCCTTTGTTCATGTCCGTTCGGTTCGTTTACAAGCCTATATGTAATTATAAGATAAGTACTTTTGAAAAAAATTGAAAATTGAGTGGAATGATAGATTTTGCAAGCCACGAGTTACAAACATAAAAATCAACTTAAAATTATAAAGTAAAATGGTCAACCCGACTAACCCGAAACCCAAATAGCCAGAACCCGACTAACCCGAACCTTAATAGGGTCGGGTTTCGGGTTAAATATTTTTAAAGAAAAACCCGACTAACCCGACCTGAATAACCCGAAACCCGATCGGGTTGACCCGATGAGCACCCCTATTTTTAGATATAATCTAAAACAAATATAATTGTTTTGTGCAGTGTGTTGGCGGAAAAGAACCTTGGGAACACAACTTTTGATATCTTTTTGGATCATACGTTTCTTGTTGGCGACAAAACATCAATTATAGTTAGCCACCACCGGCTGTGGCATAATGGAAGTAGTTCACTCATGTACAGTGAACCCACAAAGTTGTACATGGGTTGAGTATGTTTGTTTTGGCAATTGTAGATGGGTTGCAAAGTTCGTAATTTGTCGTTTTTGGCGTCTAATATTTGGCTTATGTACCATGGTTCAGTTTTTTACTTCTAAAAACTATTCAGTTTGGTTCGAATATGTTTAGTGTCAAAACTGTTCACAAATGTCATTATTGGTTGATGCAATATATTTATACCTTCTCTTCCAGCTTTTGATGCAATAAAAAGTTGAGTTTTTCACTTTTGAAACTCAATCTTTCATACTGCAATATATTTTATACCTCATGTTTTCAAACTACTTTTTAGATTAAATCAATGGGCTTTTGTGTTCAGGTCTATTATCAAAGTTCTCTAGCATGTATGAAAACCTTTTTTAAATAACAAAATTACTCATAGCAGACACTTAATTTTACATCAAACGACTAGCCATACATGAAACACAAATGATCATTGTGTTGCTGTATATAATGATCACTAAGAACCAAGCATTTTAAAATATTTTGCGATATCTAACAGAAAATTCACCTCTCGATCTGACCGCATGTCAGTCGACTGGAAACGACCCAAATATGCAGGACCGGATCGTTGGCATAACTTATTCCAGGTCCAATTGGTCTGGTTAGCTTAAGAAGTTCTTGAAGAGTATGTTAGTGAAATAATTTTTTAGTTGTTGAGTTTTGGATCCCGCAGCATAGCGCTGGTATCCTACTAGTATACACACACACATATATATATATATTATGTTTTTAAATATGTTTCACTCGTATGTAACACGAGTACTTTTCTAGCATTGTAATGATTAAATGATTACCCACACCTACATTTAGCAATCTTTTTTCCTCCAAAATTTCCTATAAATAAAACTGGCCAGGGATTACTTTTATGCCCAAATTTAATTAAATAGCAAACTTTGCTCGTCACTTGGTTTATTTGGAATGGGCACCAATTTATTTGATATTTAACTAATAAAGAAAACAAAAAAAGGTAACAACAATTCATGGAAATAGAATTGTTTGACATCCTCACATCCTAAGACAAATACATCTAGTCCGTTTAAGATTATTATTCTATATTTAGAAAGTATAAGTGCAGCTTCCATCATCACTCCTAGCTGTTGGGTCGAAATTCTCGGCTCCTGGGTCCGTGCACCCTTCCTGCACGGGAACCTGCACCTGCTGGGCTGCTTTCCCTGCACGCGACCACATGACCAAACCAAAAGCATCACAAATTAACAACACTTTACAAGTGTACAAAACAAAGCCCATAAGGATTAGTGAAGCTCACCGTAGAACTCTCCTCGGGTTATGGAATCTCTGTTCGCATCCCCCAGTGCAGCCGAATCCAGATAGGTCTCAGCCAACTGAACTCTCTTCACGTTCTCTTGTTCTTGAACCAACATGCTCCCGTACTCTAGAAGCTTGTCGATTGTTATCTTCGGTTGCTCGAATGTTGGCGGGCCTTCCTTTGAGTTCACAAGCTTCTTCCCGATTCCTTCAACCCCGACACCCGAAATCCACTTTCTTACTTCATCGTCGTACACTCTAGCCCTCAATGCCCCAAAGAAATCTGTAAGTATTTAAAAATATGACTGAAATGTTATTTTAACTTTTAAGGAGCATGTTTGTAATCAGTAACAAAACAAATATTTTTAATTTTGTTATTTGCTGGTGTGATATCCATATCTTGACTGTCACATTAGAAAAACACCAGTTATTTAAGTAACTCGAACCCCCACCCAAATTTTTAATCTTGTTATTTGCTGATGTTTTTTAGTTTGTTATGCATGGTTTCTATGGAGTCAACTAATGAAATCAGCAGACTATTTTGTTTTGTTCTTTCCTTTGCATGTGAGCTTGAATTCGAGGAGTTCACTTGCCACGTGAATATTGTATTGTGCTTTGCATGTTTCAGACTTTAAAAACCAAAACGCAATTTCTAAAGAAGCGCTTCACTCTTGTTTTTGTTTGTTTTTTAATTTTTATAAAAAGCCTAAATTAGAAATAATATTTCAAAAGAAAAAAAAAATAGTGTTCACATCAAGACAAACCGTACCTATGGATTGGCCGGGGAAAGTGTCGACAAGCTTTGTAACATCGTCAACAGAGACACCATCAGTTCGGAAGATACCGACACAGACACCGATCCGGTCTTCTCTGGTGGGTGCCCAGTAGAACTTCTCCATACGTCCATCACGGATGAGAGGGGCATAGAGGGTTGAAAAGTCATTACCAGTGACGATGATCGGTACACGTGGGTTCTCTTCCTTGTTGTACATACCAGGTAGTTGAACGTTGGTGGGGTTATCAGCAATGTTCATGAGAGTGGCGTTGACCATCTGGTTGTTAACGGTGTACTGGGTGGTTCCGCCCATTCTTCCAGCTCCCGCGTCAAGATCGTTGATGAAGAGGCAACACATTTTCCCTTTTTTGATGATATCTGCGGCTTCACGGTACCTTTGTCGGATCAACTTTGCTGGTTCTCCGGCGTTTCCACTTTCTAATTCTCCGGCACTCATCATAATAGGGCTGGAATTATCAATACATAAAACAGCTCAGAATGTAATTCAATGTATATGAACTGATTAAAAAATTTTAATTATAAACCTTAATCACCCTAGTAGGTTACCGGACCCATATTTACAATCAAGACTTACGTGATTCCCATCTTGGCGAAGACAAGCTCACATTGGAAAGATTTTCCCTGACCTTTGCCTCCCCACACACCCAAAATGAGAGGAACCTATATATATATAAAATCAAATGGGATCGATATTATTTACAGTCCTACTTTGTAATTAAACCAACAAATTAAGAGTAATTATTATGGTGACAAACCTTGATGTTCGGCAAAGTCATGAAGTTCTTGGTGATATGAACAACAAGTTTGTCCATGAAAGCCGGGGCGATGTAGAATCCGCCTTCAGTGTTGTCAAAGTTATATCTAAAGATCCAATCAAACATCAAAACTCAAAAACCTATTCAGGATTTATTTCGATTATGATTATATATATATATATAAATGGAAAGACTAGCTTACGTGCGAAGACCGGTGCTAATGTATTCGTATGAACTCATGATTGCATAATGGGTTGGAAGAGAGGATCAACCATACCCTTACCTCTGGTGATGTCCTGTTGATCATCAGAGATATCGTATGCAAGTCCCTTCCATCGGTTTGTTTTGTTTCTTCAATCTCTTTCTCAGCTGCAAACACTTTGAAGGTGACTGATTTGTTGTTTTGTTTCTTCAATCCACTGGCTTCTTCAGGCTACTGCCCAAGAAAGCTGAGTTTGGGACTGAAGCACCACCACTGGCTCCATTCAAGCTCGACTGTAACAACAATGACAGATTTAACAAATTAATTAATACTACAAGAATTAATGATGATGGTATTCACAGTCTTGAATTGTACCGTAACGGCTCCGATGGTGGCCATTGACAAGTGAGTGAGGTTCGGAATTATAGTAAGGTACAAAGAGATGATAACTTATATGGACAGGATTAGGTTTTCAATGGTTAACGGCCACACAATAGAGATTGCGCGTCATGCCACGTGGCTGCAAAATAAAATATTGATTGATGGTATAGTAGTATAATAAAGGCTCTAGATTGGGAGATGGGCTTTTGAGGTTAAGATTTTACAATTGATTTGTATACCCATTGGACTTATCTTCACCGGATGTTTTTCTTTCTTTTTACTTGTCAAAATGTTCCTCGAGCTTTTCGGGAAAGTAATTGTAGAACATGGGTGACTGATGCATTTTTTACGTCTAGGATATGAAAGCTTTTACCACCTAATTGTTATCGTCTTGTCTTTTGAGTTATTTTGAGTAGGCCTGGGCGGGTTGGGCAATATGCCTAATCTGAAGAAGACAACCAAGTGTAAGAATGACAATTTCTAACACCACTCAAACAACACACAAAAAGATACGGTCTTTTGAGTTGACTGACACGACTCATTTAAAAAATGGATTAACCCGAACACGACATATTAAAAAGTGGGTTGACCGGTTAACCCGATTGAGATTCTTAGAGAACTTAATAATTTGATTTTAGATATGGGAAGTGTTAAATTTTAAACTTAAATAGTTGATTTTTTCCATATAACTAATAAATTCCAAAATAAAATTAATTTTCTAGTTGAACTTTTTGTATCTTATATTCGCTTCAAACATTTTTAGTTTACTTGTTTTAATGGTATGTTCTTTGATATTCTCACCCACTTATGCTAATCTTGAGATAAATATATGAATTCAAGTTTGTTAATTATGAACAAAAAGATAAATACACAAAAACAATTGAAAATATCACATGTTTTAAAAATGTTTTATATGAATCATAGTTATTTTTCTGGTCAAAAATTTCCGAAACTATAATTGAGCAAATTCGTTAAGTTAAGTAGTGTGCTTCTTAATAGTGAGGTGAGTGATGTAGTAAACAAATGTGGTAAAAATAAAGGTGAACACATCGATGTAGCGATGAAAAACCTTAGATCCTAGTGAGGATCCTTGGAAAAAACCTCGGGAGGGGAAATTTATCCCCTGCCTCAATATATTAATGTAGAAATGGTGGGTACAACTCGAGAACTAGTAAGTCCTACAAATCCGGGTACCCTAGCCGCCATGACCATTTGAAGATGTGTTCTACAATCCCACGTGCATTTCAACTTGCTCATCCGTTCTTTCAAATAGAATAAGTCAGCTATCCCTTGTAGATATTATATTCTCGCGTAACCTGCAAGCACAACGTAAATATAACAAGTATAGTGGGTTAGTTCGAGATCCTGCATCTAGCTAGGAATCCAAGTTATCAGGTTAATCTTCAGGATCCCGTTAGGGATAAAATAACATCTAAAAATTGTCCATAGAAATATTAAAGCTGTCTTCCACCTATTTACAACTGTCATATTTTTCCTAATTAATGATAATTTTGAATTTTGAAGGCAAAGGTAAAATGATAAGACTTGGCTCATCTCCCTAAGCTCCTTAACCGCCACTTCTTCTAACTCGGTAATAATCCCAATAATTACTCCATCTTCCCACATATCTTCTTGTCATTTGTGGATCTAGGTTATCTGTAAGGCCCCGTTACCGGTACCTCACATTTGGACGTTGGATTTACTCATCAACATAGTTCTATTCATCAGAGTTAATAAAACATACGCGGAATACAAAAACTTTCATAAAACATTACGTTAATCCATAACTTGTCTTAAGATAAACATTCTTGTCTTTCAAGATAACAAAACATTAAACATAAACGTCATGAGTCTTCCGATGTTAGCCTCTTATTCAATGCCACGTGTTCCCCTCAAGCGAGCTGTCTCATTCTACTCACATGCGTGCATACTAAAAGTCAGCTACGCTGAGTGAGTTCTAGTTAATCATACAACACACCATCGGTTCACATACTTGCACACATGCCCGAAGGGGTGTACATTATTCATAATTACTTTTCATACATAACTATCCCTCTTATTTAAAGATCCTTCCGACCTATAACCTCCCGGATATTATAAGGGCCTGGTCCCTATATCACAGATATTATAAAGGGTCTGGTCCCCAGCATCACAGATATTATTAGGGTCTGGTCCCTACCATCACAGATATTGTTAGGGTCTGGTCCCTACCATCACAGATATTGTTAGGGTCTGGTCCCTACCATCACATATATTATTAGGGTCTGGTCCCTTTTCTTCCTTTCTATCTCTTACATTCATTCATAACATACATACATAACAATCATACATTTTACGAAATATCCGAAGATCGTTCACGTGCCGTCAAACGATCATTCATACCGTTCTCATATATCACGTAGGGCATACAATTATCACTTAGGATATGTGTATTAACAAATCACATCGAGTATGCACACAGCCCCAAAAACATTACAAGGTCACCTGGATCCTGTTACGTTCACCGTTAATCGTTATCCCCTTCTTTAATTGTGCACGACTAACTGTATAACAATTACACGTATTAATCTAACTATCACTACCCATATCACGTTTCTAGTTTAATCATTTCCCACAACGAACAGGGGTCCGGGGGCAGCGCCCCTGGCAGCAGGGTTCTAGGGGCGGCAGCCCCTAGCGGGGTCCAAGAGGCAGAGCCCCTGGCTGGGGTTAAGCTGCCAGGTCAGCTTGGAAAAATTTTATTTCCATTAACTGCCTTAACACATTTTCCATTAGCATTTTAAATTATTTTCTAAGTTGGGCTTATCGTTAAACTTAAGACAATGGGCTGATCTGTTTCAATTTAGACATGGGCTGCTTCATGTGGGCTCTGTTAACACAGGCCTAGCTATCCATTAGGGTATCTGGCCCAATTGGGTTCATGCCCAACATCAAATCTGTGTGGCCGAGAACCCAGGCAGAGAACCATTTTGTTTACCGTGAACCCAAGTTTGACTGAGAACCCTTGACCCAAAACTCATGTTGACCGAATACTCATTTTGACCGAGTACTCTTTTCTGGCCGAGATCTCTTTTCTGGCCGAGATCCCTTGTTGACTAGGTTCTCGCATTGACCGAGAACTGAAGGTGAAGGTTCAGGTCACCAAGAATCCCTCGTCTGATGCATTCAGTACATATTTTCATTCTTTAGACTCCATTTTAGGCTATACTACGGTTAATGACTTCCTATTTCTCAGACTCCTTAATCGTTTTTCATTTGCTAACATTCCATCATCCAAATCTAGTTCATTTTTTTTAGCATAAAGCTCGAACCTTTAACCATAAAACATTCTTTATTAGATCTAGGGTTTTCCTTTATGAGCCATATCAAACCATGAGTCCATTGCGTCCATTTTAAGCATCAAGTTTGCTACTTTATGATTTAACTAGACCCGATATGTTCTATGTTTAAGTTTCACGATCATTGGTCCATAAAAACGTAACTTTTAGGATTAAAGCACGTACCTTTAAGCGTTTCTAGGCTTCTGTAAAGCCCGTTACCGGTGCCTCACATTTGGACGTTGGATTTACTCATCAACATAGTTCTAATCATCAGAGTTATTAAAAACATACGCGGAATATTAAAACTTTCATAACATTACAATAATAAGTCATAACATGTCTTAAAACATTCATCCTGTCCTTCAAAATCTAAACATAACATAACAAGTCTTCAGATGCCAGACTCTTATTCTTCTGCCATGTACCCCGCTCAAGCCAGCTGCCTCATTCTACTCACCTGCGTGCATACTAAAAGTCAGCTACGCTGAGTGAGTTCTAGTTAATCAGGTAACATACAATAAGTCCTTACACATTCATATACACGTACCCGAAAGTACATATACATACATAGTTCTTTACCTTCCTTCATACGTTCATACTATCATACCTTCTTTCTTTCCTTTTATACATACACATATACATATATCTCGTCCTAGAACATTCACGGATATTATTAGGGTCCGTTCCCTACATTCGCGGATATTATTAGAGTCCGTACCCTACATTCGCGGATATTATTAGGGTCCGCTCCCTTCATTCGCGGATATTATTAGGGTCCGTTCCCTTCATTCGCGGATATTATTAGGGTCCGTTCCCTTTCTAACCATACTTTCCATACCTTTCTATACATTCTTAATTATAACTTCCATAGCACATACATCATTTGTATATCATACATACATACATATATATATATATATATCATATCTTTAAACTATCCCTTGACGGTACACGCAATATCCGAAGATCGTTCATGCATCATCAAGAATTCATTCATACATAAATCATATAAGACATACACTTACCATTTAAGGTAAGTGTATTAACTAATCACATTGAATATGCACACAGCCCCGAAAACATAACAAGGAAGTGGGGCAAGAAACTCACCTGGATGCGGTTACGTTCGCCTAAATAGTTATTCCCTTCTTGAGCTGTGCACGGCTAATTGTATAATGTTCACATGTATCAATTAACTATAACTACTCATATCGTATTTCTATATTTATATAACCCACAACGAACGGGGGTCCGGGGGCAGCGCCCCTGGCAGCGGGGTCTAGGGGCGGCAGCCCCTAGTAGGGTCCAAGGAGCAGAGCCCCTGGTTGGGGTCGAGCTGCCAGGTCAGCTTGGAAAAATTTTATTTCCATCAACTGTCTTAAAACATTTTCCATTAGAATTTTAAATTATTTTCTAATTCGCTAACTCAATCTTTATAACGAATTTAGCCTAATTCGTTAGCTAATTCGTTATCTTTTGTGATCCGATTCGTTACCTGATTCGTTAGTCTTGTTCGTTATCTTATATAGCGAATGGTGTGTGACATTCGTCAATTTCGGGTCTCGTTTGTATTCATTTTTGTATTCGTTTATCATGTAAACCGACCATTTTGTAAACCAAAGCTTATGATATAATCAAAATGATGGTTTTTATGTTACAATATTGTTTTACACTTGTTGGGTCTTGAAAACATTCTTTTTGGTCCTTAAAACTCCTTAAAATGACTTAAACCAAACTTTGGGGACTATTATTGCCATTTACCAAAAACTTGTTTGACCATTTCAACCATCACATGCATCTTTACCCTATTTGTATGAAACATACTCTTACCATTATAAAAGAAAGGCTCCATACACCATTTTGGTTGTTCATCTTCTCCAAAATCTCTCTCAAATCTAAGTATTCATCTTCAACATTTTGTTATTTTGATTTCTTAAGGTCAACTAACTATAGTCTTTCATTTTAACTTGTTTATATAATATTTCTAACACTGAATATGGTGGTACAACAAATATATAATACACACCCCTTGTTTCCTTTATTTGTTACTTCACCGACTCCGGTTGGTTAAGTTTCGAATGTCATAAGACAAGGCTTCATGGAGGACTTCGTGTTCTTGATATATATATACACACACATAACTTATTATATATATCACTTATGACTAACTTCTAACCCTTTTAGTTTGTTCATCTTATTTACAAGTTCCATGGTGTGGGTTTGTAAAAGACTAACCTCGGTTTAACCGAAACTAGTCCAAACCGGAAACCGAACTTTTGTTTACTAGTTTTGTTAAAATAGTTGTTTAAACATGTTTATTGCTAGATTTGAGTTTCAAAAATCATTTTTACAAGTTCTTTGATATTAAGCATATGGAATCCATCTATGAACTCGTTGGGAGATGGAAACCGAACTAAACCGAAACTTTTGCTTAAAAGACTTGTAGTTAACTTTTTAGTTGTAAAATTTAAGTTTTCTTCATTTATAAACCAATATACAAGTTCTATGATATTTGGGCATGTAGAAACCATCTATGAACTATTTGTGAGATGGAGACCGAACCAAACCGAACTATACCGACTTTTACTCGCTTAAGACACACAAGTGTGTTTTTAGCTATCAAGACTTGTATATTTCTTTAAAAATAGTTTACAAACTGATTTTAATTATTTTCTTAAGTACTTGGAATTGTTGGATCCAACTTGATCTCATCACATAGTTTGGACCGACAAAACCGAACACTCGCTTAACGTGCGTTGTTAGTTCTAAACAATAGATCTACATACTTGGTTAAGTGTTAGTATATTTTAATGAGTTATCTCATAACAATTAATATGTTGGAAAGTTGACTTTGGGTTTGACAATTTGTCAAGACCCGAATCGACAACCCGAACACTCGTTAAAAACCCGTTTTAGTATCTTTGTCCCAAAGGAACTTGCATTTTAGCATTTTTCCCACCTTATTACTTAACATTGGTTAAGTAAATATTAAGGTTAGATACTTTAACCCGGTTTCGAGCAAACTTACATTTTTAAAGGATTGTTATTATAAATTCTTAAATAGTTACATTTTAAACATTGAACTTTAATTGTTTACTTTTTGCAACAATTATTTTATTTAAAGATCTTCAAGACAACCATTCTAAATCCAATATTTTATTGTCATTTAGGCCTTGCTCGTTAAACTTCATCCATCCAGTTATTCTTCTTTTACCGATCAAGTTTTATACTTGAACTTGAGTAACTTCATACCCCGTTTTCTATCTTTTGTTTTGGGGTGACATTTCATACTTATTCAAATCAAATGCTTTATACTTGAGTCTTAAACCACAAACGTTGTTGTATACTTTACTTGAATAATTGCTCGATTTGGTGTTCTATGCTTATATGCCTATGTGTTTATCGCTTTCGGTTGGTGGAATCTATAAATCCTAGACTACTTGGCATCCCCTTGTAGCAAGGTGTCGTTAACGTAATGCAATTAACGATATTCTATTAAATCTTAGACTACTTGGCAATCCCTTGTAGCTAGGTGGCGCTAACGTAATTCTATTAGTGATTGTCAATTTATCCAAGTTTATAGCTATTATTTATGGTTTTGTATACTAGTTTTGTGGATTTTCATACATATATCTATTGTTCAAACTTATGAATTGCTCACCAACCTTTGTGTTGACAACTTTATTTTATGAAATGTTACAGGTTTGCATCTAGGTTGATTATGGAGTTCGGTGAAGAAAATGACACAAATACCGTTAGGATATTAGCAAAAATGAACAATATTTGATTTGCTATATTTTGCTATATTTTGTTGTATTTGACTTATGAATATTTGGTTATGTGACATTTTCGATGTTGTAAAATGAAATGAGTTTGTTAAATATTGTCGCTTTAAATAATGTCATGCGCTTATGGGCAATCGTTACACCTCGGCATGTTCCGCCGCCTTTGGTCGGGGTGTGACATGGTGAGTATCGAACTACTGATTCGTTATCCTATCTTGGTCTGGTTCGTCATCTGGTTTGTTATCTCAGCGTAACGAATTGGACAAGTAACGAATCCATTGATTCGTTGTCTTAACATAACGAACCGGTTGAGTAACGAAATACTTGATTCGTGGTCTTAATCCTTCCATCATAACGAACTAGAATCTGTTCTTATCCAGACTTTGACTATGGGGTCAAAGTCAAAATTACCAAGAACAATAACAATCAACAGATATCAGGTTTCCAATTAAATCCTCATATCGTGATGAATCGACGCGAATACAACTATCCAAACATATGAATATTGTGTTTCTAATGGTGCGATTGGGGTACATAGGTTCGGTTCATTTTAACAATCAATTAACCCATTTAATATCAACGAATTTCAGTGAGGTTTGTTGCATTAGGTTCGTTTTTACCATTTAAACATAGATCTAAGATCCCTAGACGTAAACCAGACCTAAACGAACAAGTGCTTGATATAAACGTACCTTAAACAAGTCGGTTAATGAACACGAGCTCGTCTTGAGGTAAGTTTTGGCTCGTCTAACACTATCAAGCTCGGGTTCTCAACTTCGGATCTTGACTCAGGATTTAGGATGATGTTTGTTTTTGATGGTGTAGGCTATGGTGTAGAGATGGATAAAATGGAAAGGATTAGGGTTTAAGGGTATTTATACTCCCTTAAGCCCATGGACCTAAGGCCCACTCCATCTTTTATTCTATCTTTTTAAAGTCCAAGCCCAACCGTGTACAGTTTATTGTCTAAACCGATAAAGGACACGATATAGAATAAACGAAATTTATTTTATTATTATAACCAAAAGTAGGATGTTACAAGTCTTCCCTCCTTAAAGAGGTTTCGTCCCCGAAACCTAACTATTATATAAACAATTTCGGGTAAAACTTGCGCATCTCATCCTCAGCTTCCCAAGTAGCATCTGAACCCTTGCGATGCTTCCATATCACTTTCACTAGAGGTATAACCTTGTGACGGAGTTGCTTTTCCTTGAGGTCAACTATATCAACCGGTTGCTCGATGTAATTAAATTGTTCATCAACCTCAATGTCCATTAATGGTACGTGAGACGTGTCATCAGCTAGACATTTTCTCAGATGAGAAACACGGAAGGTTGAATGAATTCCTTCTAACTCCTCTGGCAATTCCAGCTTATAAGCCACTTCACCTACACGATCTATAATCTTAAACGGTCCAATGTACCTCGGACTCAACTTCCCCCTCTTTCTAAAACGGATAATTCCTTTCCAAGGCGAGACCTTAAGCATCACATTGTCACCAACGTTAAACTCAATCGACCGTCGCCGCTTATCAACATAATACTTTTGCCTGTCTTGAGCACCTTTCATTCTTGCTTTAATCTGATCGAACTTTGAAGATGTTTCTTGAACCACTTCTAAACTCCCCATCTCCTTCTGACCAATCTCTCCCCAACATACCGGGGTTCTACATCGTCTACCGTAGAGCATCTCAAACGGTGGCATACCAATACTTCAATGGTAGTTGATGTTGTAGGAGAACTCTGCTAGATGCATATGATCATCCCAACTTCCTCCAAAATCTAGAACGCAAGCACGTAGCATATCCTCAAGGGTTTGGATCGTCCTTTCAGATGGTCCATATGTTTGAGGATGATATGCCGTATTGATGTTCAATCTCGTTCCCATAGCTTCATGGAACTTCTTCCATAACCTCGAAGTAAACCGAGTATCTCTATCGGACACGATCGATAATGGTACTCCATGCTTAGATACAACCTCTTTTATGAACAGGCTTTCTAACGTTTATGACGAGATAGCCTATCGTATAGGCAGAAAGTGAGAACTTTTGGTCAAACGATCCACAATCACCCAGATGGTATCATGATGCTTAGCTGTACGAGGTAGCTTAGTTATGAAATCCATGGTGATGTGTTCCCATTTCCATTCAGGTATCTCAAGTGATTGCATCTTCCCATAAGGCTTCTGGTGCTCTGCTTTGACTTGTAAACAAGTTAAGCACTTACTTGCATAATCTACTACATCATTCTTCATTCCAGGCCACCAATAGTCTCTTTTCAAATCATGATACATCTTAGTAGCTCCTGAATGAATCGAATACCTTGACTTATGAGCTTCATCTAAGATTCGACCTCTGAGATCTTCATGGTGTGGAATCCACATACGGTCAAGCCTAGTCTTAACACCATGAGTGTTTTCCATCAGCTCATCTTGCTGACCGAAAATACTTTCCTTCTTCACTAGCCCTTCATCTACCAACACTTCTGACTGTACCTTGATGATTTCTTCAAAAAGACTTGAGTTCATAATCAACTGGTATGACTTCACTGTTGCAAGGACTTCCTCATTTTTACGACTTAGCGTGTCGGCGACCACATTAGCTTTACCAGGATAGTACTTAATGTTGCAGTCGTAATCCTTAAACAACTCCAACCATCTCCTTTGTCTCATGTTCAATTCCTTCTGCTCGAAGAAGTACTTTAAACTCTTATGATCGGTGTAAATGGTGCACTTAGTACCATACAGATAATGCCTCCATATCTTGAGAGCATGCACTACTGCTGCAAGCTCTAAATCATGCGTCGGATAAGTACTCTCATGGACTTTCAACTGTCTAGACGCGTAAGCTATCACCTTTCCTCGTTGCATCAACACGCAACCTAACCCACGATGCGAAACATCAGTACAAACAACCAAATCCTCGTCACCATCGAGTAAAGCAAGGATTGGAGCTTGCGTGAGTCTTTTCTTTAACTCCTGAAAGGCCTCTTCTTGAAACTTACCCCAACTGAATACTATCGAATTTCGGGTCATACCTGTCAACGGTGCGGCTATCTTGGAGAAACCTTCGATGAATTTCCTATAGTAGCCAGCTAACCCTAGGAAGCTTCGTATATCAGTCGGATTCTGTGGAGTCTTCCAATTTGTTATCGCTTCAATCGTAGCTGGGTCAACGGTAATCCCTTCAGGATTAATCACGTGACCTAGAAATTGCACTTCTCGCAACCAGAACGCGCATTTTGAAAACTTAGCATACAACTTCTCTTTCTTCAGAGTCTCCAATACCTCCTTCAGATGCTCGGCATGATCAGACTCTCTCTTTGAATAAATCAATATATCTTCGATGAAGACAATAACCGACTTATCCAACATTTGCCGACACACCCTATTCATCATGTCCATAAATGCTGCAGGAGCATTTGTTAGACCGAATGACATCACGAGGAACTCGTAGTGTCCATACCGCGTTCGGAACGCTGTCTTAGGGATGTCTGCCTCCTTCACCTTCAATTGATGATAGCCTGATCTAAGATCTATTTGTGAGAACCAACTTGAACCTTGCAGTTGGTCGAACAGATCATCAATCCTTGGCAAAGGATATCTATTCTTTACCGTAAGCTTATTCAACTCGCGATAGTCTATGCACATTCTCATGCTTCCATCCTTCTTCTTCACGAATAACACTGGTGCGCCCCACGAGGAAACACTTGGTCTAATAAAACCTTTGTTGAGGAGTTCTTGCAGTTGGGACATCAGTTCTTTCATCTCGGATGGTGCTAGATGGTAAGGCGCCTTTGCGACGGGCTGAGCTCCTGGTACTAAATCTAGCTGAAATTCTATCTCTCGCTTTCCGGTGGCAACCCCGGAAGATCCTCAGGGAATACTTCTGGGTAGTCGCGCACAATAGGAACATCTTTTATTTCTTTTGTCTCAGCTGTAGCGTTGACAACATATGCCAGGTAGGCACCACATCCTCGCCTTAACAAACTCTCGGCTTTTATCATCGAAATGACATTAAGCCCAGAACTTTCCTTATCACCATAAACCGTCACCGCACTACCATCCAAGGACTTTAACCTTATTATCCTACTCTTACACAATATCTGAGCTTCATACCCAAACAACCAATCGATTCCCAAAACTACATCGAACCCTCCTAAGGTCATAACATACAAAGTAACAGGGAACCCATGTCCCTCTAACTCTATCTTACAGTCCATAACCATTCTCATTATTTTAACTGAGGCGTCACTAGCGGTTTCTACTATAAAAGTTTCAGACACTCGACAACATTTCATTTTAGCTAATTTACTAAATGGCGTGGCAACGAAACTCTTGTTCGCACCTGAATCAAATAATACAGAAGCGGATATACCGTTTACTAGAAACGTACCTGTCACGACATCCGGGTCTACTTGGCTTGCTCTTGAGTCAACATGTAGGCTCTAGTTCTTGGTCTAGCCTGATCAGCATCCTTCTTTTCACCTCCTACAGCTTCACCGCCCGTGCAAGCCCTCGCTAAGTGGCTGGTCTGACCGCATCTATAACACGCGGGCTTTGCATGGCAATCTTAAGCAAAATGCCCCACCTTCGCACACTTGTAACATGCATTCGACCCTAATCTGCATTCCCCACCATGGGATTTCCCACACTTATGGCACACATCAGAACCACTGCCCCATTTGCACTCGCCACCTTGCATCTTACCGCAAGTCTTGCACGACTTCTTTTCCCACACCTTCTGCTTCTTATCCTTGGAGTTCTATAACTGAGTACCAGGTCGTTTGACATGATTGACCCATTTCTTATCTTTCTTCTCTTCTCCCACAACCACGTCGTCCACAGCCAGGTCTTCATAAACCATCTCTGCGAGTTCGACAAAAGAGTTAAAAGTAGCAGGTTTACTCGTCTTGACCAGTGTATGGACTTTCTGTGGCAATCCCCTCACATAACACTTGATCCTCTTAGCCTCAGTGTTAACCATGTCAGGCACCAGTCTAGACATTCGGTTGAACTCTGTGGTATACTCACGATGTGTCATCGTTCCAGCTTTCAAGTTCAAAAACTTCATCTCCGCCCTCTCAACTTCGGCGTCAGCACAAAACTTCTTCATAACCAGTTATTTCAGATCCTCCCACCTCATAGCCTTGATTTCCTCTCGACACCTTCTTTGCTCAATCGATTCCCACCAATACATAGCCTCATCTTCCAACGACTGGGTGGCATAACCGACAGCTTGATCGGGACGACACTCGCTAATCCGGATAACCTTACCCATAGTGGTTATCCATTGAAGAGTAGCGATTGCGTCACCCAACCCGGACAACTTCGGCGGGTCGCATCTCTTGAAGGACTTATAGTTTCACCCACCTCGGCCCCTCTTCTTATCATCAACTTTCACAGACCTTACCTCACTCGAGGCCTCCCTCTCTCCTTTATCATCTTTCCTACCGCCTCCTCCCGCTCCTTCAGCAGTTCTTTCACGGCCTCCAGCAGACCCCTCTGGGTTCATGTTCTTCATTGCTGTGGCTACAGCTTGTACAATAGCTGCTTGGATTAAGGGATCGAGTTGAACCCCTTCATTGTTTTCAGGGTTTCTTTCAGCTGGGCTTCCTTCAGCTCCAGTGTTGGAAGCTGTTTCTACCGAAGGTCGTTGGACGCGACGAGGCCTGCCACGATGTCCAGTGCGGCCTTCTGCTCTAACAACTACCCTAGATCCAGCCATCGTATTCTGGAAACGAAAACACAAACTTCATCACTCAAGTAACTATTTAGTACAAGGATAGTAAGGCTAACAGGTAATAACAATGGCCAGCTGTGATTAGATGATCACGTTACTTTTCGTGTCCTATACACTTCCCTTTATGAGTCTATTTGTGCTGGTTCTACTCATAAATAGTTAATCAATCAAACATTCAGAGAATCCTATCCCTACGTACACATATACTTTCTTTAACAATTAAGGTAACACTAGCATTCATTATTTAACCACACACTTTACCGTTACTGAGCTTGCTTGAGTGACACATGGCTATCTCGAATTGGCATCTTCTTTCTTTTGGCATCTTCTTTCTTTTCTTACATTAATCCCATTATCTGTTCGAGTCTAAGCATTTAGGATGCTTAAATCTCTCGAACTTTGCTCTGATCCCAACTTGTAAAGCCCCGTTACCGGTGCCTCACATTTGGACGTTGGATTTACTCATCAACATAGTTTTAATCATCAGAGTTAACAAAAACATACGCGGAATATTAAAACTTTCATAACATTACAATAATAAGTCATAACATGTCTTAAAACATTCATCCTGTCCTTCAAAATCTAAAGATAACATAACAAGTCTTCATATGCCAGACTCTTATTCTTCTGCCATGTGCCCCGCTCAAGCCAGCTGCCTCATTCTACTCACCTACATGCATACTAAAAGTCAGCTACGCTGAGTGAGTTCTAGTTAATCAGGTAACATACAATACGTCCTTACACATTCATATACACGTACCCGAAAGTACATATACATACATAGTTCTTTACCTTCCTTCATACGTTCATACTATCATACCTTCTTTCTTTCCTTTTATACATACACATATACATATATCTCGTCCTAGAACATTCACGGATATTATTAGGGTCCGTTCCCTACATTCGCGGATATTATTAGAGTCCGTACCCTACATTCGCGGATATTATTAGGGTCCGTTCCCTTCATTCGCGGATATTATTAGGGTCCGTTCCCTTCATTCGCGGATATTATTAGGGTCCGTTCCCTTTCTAACCATACTTTCCATACCTTTCTATACATTCTTAATTATAACTTCCATAGCACATACATCATTTGTATATCATACATACATATATATATATCATATCTTTAAACTATCCCTTGACGGTACACGCAATATCCGAAGATCGTTCATGCATCATCAAGCATTCATTCATACATAAATCATATAAGACATACACTTACCATTTAAGGTAAGTGTATTAACTAATTACATTGAGTATGCACACAGCCCCGAAAATATAATAAGGAAGTGGGGCAAGAAACTCACCGGGATGCGGTTACGTTCGCCTAAATAGTTATTCCCTTCTTGAGCTGTGCACGGCCAATTGTATAATGTTTACAAATATCAATTAACTATTACTACTTATATCGTATTTCTATCTTTATATAACCCACAACGAACGGGGGTCCGGGGGCAGCACCCCTGGCAGCGGGGTCTAGGGGCGGCATCCCCTAGCAGGTTCCAAGGAGCAAAGCCCCTGGCTGGGGCCGAGCTGCCAGGTCAGCTTGGAAAAATTTTATATCCATTAACTGTCTTAACACATTTTCCATTAGAATTTTAAATTATTTTCTAATTCGCTAACTCAATCTTTATAACGAATTTAGCCTAATTCGTTAGCTAATTCGTTATCTTTTGTGATCTGATTCGTTACCTGATTCGTTAGTTTGGTTCGTTATCTTATCATAGCGAATGGTGAGTAACGAACTACTGATTCGTTATCCTATCTTGGTCTGGTTCGTCATCTGGTTCGTTATCTCAGCGTAACGAATCCCTTGATTCGTTGTCTTAACATAACGAACCGGGTGAGTAACGAATCACTTGATTCGTGGTCTTTATCCTTCCATCATAACGAACTAGAATTTTTTCTTATCCAGAACTTGACTACGGGGTCAAAGTCAAAATTACCAAGAACAATAACAGTCAACAGATATCAGGGTTCCAATTAAATCCTCATTTCACGATGAATCGACGCGAATCCAACTATCCATACATCTGAATATTGTGTTTCTAATGGTGCGATTGGGATACATAGGTTCGGTTCATTTTAACAATCAATTAACCCATTAAATATCAACGGATTTCAGTGAGGTTTGTTGCATTAGGTTCGTTTTTACCATTTAAACATAGATCTAAGATCCCTAGACGTAAACCGGACCTAAACGAACAAGTGCTTGATATAAACGTACCTTAAACAAGTCAATTTACGAACACGAGCTCGTATCGAGGTAGGTTTTGGCTCGTCTAACACTATCAAGCTCGGGTTCTCAACTTCGGATATTGACTCGGGATTTAGGATGATGTTTGTTTTTGATGGTGTAGGCTATGGTATAGATATGGATAAAATGGAAAGATTAGGGTTTAAGGGTGTTTATACTCCCTTAAGCCCATGGACCTAAGGCCCATTCCATATTTTATTCTATCTTTTTAAAGTCCAAGCCCAACCGTGTACAGTTTATTGTCTAAACCAATAAACGACACGATATATAATAAACGAAATTTATTTTATTATTATAACCAAAAGTAGGATGTTACAGCTTCGGGTTAGCTTTTTTTCTGAACTATGACCTTGTATCTATCTTGTATAATGTAGATCTATCTATATTAGGCTTGATTTTGGTCTTGGATCTCTCTCCTCTAATTGCGGCCGTAAATGGTAAGAGAAGTGTGTGCTTTGGAGGTGTAAAATGGATAAGATGGATGGAAATGGAATGATTTAGGGTTTAAGGGGTATTTATACTCCCTTAAGCCCATGGACCTAAGGCCCATCTTTCCTTTTAGTCCATGATTAACCCATCTAATTAGCCTACCTATCTTTCTATCACTATTATTTATCATTTACTAACTCGGGTAAATTCTCTTCCTTTAAAACAAGTAATTTATTAAAATATTATTAATGAAATTTTGGGATGTTACATTATCTCTTCCCTTCTTCTTTCTAGAGTTTCTTTGATTTCTCTTTCTCTTTTGGCAATGACATGGAAGAGATCTAGAACTTCCGCCTCTAGCAGCGCAGACGTTCATCTTGACTTTGAATGTCAACAAATCTTGACTGACCAGGACTTTGAAGTCTGCAATTTTTCAAACCTTGATATTTCGTATTTATAGTCCAGCAATGCTTTCCCCGCCAGAACTCATTTTCATCCCTTTAATAAAACTCCTTGTTCGGACTGTATTTCCAAGAAGTGGGTCGGCTTTCTAGCTTATCCTTTCACCATAGGCGTGACTTACCCCTTTACTGATTTTATTTCTTACTTCTTCAAGGTTACCGGTATAAGCAATATCCAAGCCATGCCGATGTTGTGGAGAATCCTTGCTTAATAAAATCATCACAAGTCCTAATATTGACCTGCAAATATCTGATTTGGCCTCCATTTACAATCTTAGAACTCATGGTTCCAATCTCTTCATTCTCCAAGTGATGGCTGGTCAAGTCCACCTGATTTTTAACACAAAAAGAAACAACATGCAATGGTATAGGAGGCGATGAACTTCCTTACCGATGGGTTAAGAAGGGTATGAAATATTTAGAATTTTAAGTAACAATAAAATAGCAGAATTGACACTTATCTTTCTTTATTTTGTGATTGCTAGCGAGATTTGCAGATCTTGCAACTCCAACTTCCGGTGCCTCGAGAAGGATTCACGAGATTTTGAGGATTTTCGAAGAAGAACGCTCCTTTCAGCTCTAGGTTTTTCTTTCTTCAGACTCCGAGCATTCAGCTACTGTGAATATGTCAGGTGGGATAATTTTCTTGTTTGCCTTGTATTTTAGAATCTTGTCTACTTTAGGATCCTAATTCATGTTGCCATAGGCCAAAGGATGAGACCTGATGTTCTCGAAATCATACTCATGAAGTACGAATCTGCCATCGTTGAAATCTCCAAGCCACCTCCTCTAGCTTCCTGAATCAGGGCGTCTACTTCTCTGAAAAGAAAGTCCATCGAAGCTAATGAACCTACTATTGAATCACTCAATTTCGATAACTCCAAGTCGCTTCTCCTCCAAGTAACATACCTATGACATTTTTCATAAAAGTGATATTCATTGTATTAATTATACCTTTTTGACATGGGGAGAAGATAGCTGGGATGTCTCGCCTTGCTAATGCCAGAAATGCTGATATGAAAAAGCAGTCTCGGGAGCTTGTCATGTGAAGGAGGATCATGAAAAGCTCAAAGCTTCGTTTGCTACCGAGATGGAGAATTTCAAGAAGAATCTCCAACTGAATGTTGCTCTTTATATTTGCGCGAAGATCAACCTGATGAAGCAAGCCCTTAATCCTGTGTTCGGCAAAGCTTCCAGAGATCTTGCATGTTTAGAGACTAGATAGGTGGATCTAAGTGAAGAAACAGGGGCGGCTCCTGCGAAGGATCAGGTCAAAGCAAAGGATGGAGCTGGAAGCAAAGGGCCGGCGGAAGCTGATGAGTATTCCGAGGTGTAACATCTGGAAAAAATTTTGGCTAATGTAATTACATTTATCATCCTAATATCGTTTTATTAATAAAATCTCTCTTTATTAAGGTTCAATATCTTGTAAAGTCAACAAAAAGTCAAAATTTCAGCACGAAACGAGTGAAACGTGAAAAAACCTCGGGCACCGAGCCAGAAAATAAACAAAATCATTAGGACAATAATATAATCTCAAAAATTCAAAATATATACAAAAACATGTGAGACAACATAAAAACATAATTTAGGAAGGCTCGAATCACGAAAATTGGAAAATAAATAAGCACGAGCCAGTATAGGACCCGGAAAGGACCCACACAAATTATTTCCAAGAAAATGGTTTTTAAGGGTCCATACTGTCAGGATTTTGATTTCGTTCAAATCTGACAAAAATTATTGTAAACGGGATTCGTTTGGATATTTAAATCACGCAATACGTTAAACGATTAATCGGAATTACCTAGTTATTAAACTAAATCTCTTCATATACCCCCTTCTCCTAGCCGGCTCCCCTTCCACCTCACACCCCCACCTCCCAAATGCTCAAATCCCCTCCTTACAACTCGTCTAGCTAATCTTTTGTCCTTCTAGAAACAAGTTGAGTTGTAAGTCATCCAAGCTATCCACTAATCACCCTATAGCCAACTCAATACTCTACACCACTCTCTCCCTCTCCCTTTAAATAATCTAGGCCGAACACCCTTAAACACACATACACAAACACATATTCAAACATAAACACACACACATATTAATCAAGATCAATAAGCATGGAGGTTTAAATAAAGAGATAGAAGATAAGCAATTAGGAAGCTAGGAGGCACATTACTCTCACTCATCCATATCTTCATCTTTCAAAACCCTTAAAGAACAAGTAAGTTTTAAGTCATGATTGATTGATTATTAGATATGGATGCATAAGGTTTGTTGTTCTTGAGATTGTTTGAAAGCTTGAAAGTTTGAAATCATGGATGAGTATGTTTGTGTGTGGGTGCCGTATGAATGTATGTATGTATGTGTGAAAAGGAGGATTAAACTCAATTACACATGCATACATTCATCCTAAGACCCTACATTGGTTGTTAAGTTTGATATTAAGTGATTGTTAATCTTTTGAAAGCTTAAGATAAACTTGAATAAACTTGAGGTTAGGGTTTGTTGTTAGAGTGAAGTTTGCAATGATTATTGGTCTTAAACTTGTTAGTAAGGACTTAGATTATTGAAAATTGTTGTTAGAGATGAACAAAACAAGAAAAAGGTCAAAATTGAAATTTGGGGATTTTGGTTTTGGATTAATTAAGGGGGTTCGGATGGGTTGTTGAATCAAAAAGTGATATGGGGTAACTTAATTGAAAGTAAGATAGGTTGTATGTTAGAATTTGTAGTTGAAACTTGAAGATTAACAAAGACTGTTAAAGTTGCTAAATAGGGAAACTTTAATTTAACAAAAGTTGAATTTTTGATTTTGATGTAGATACTTGTGATGAATATGATAAATATGTGATTATTATCAACTTTAAAGAAATATAGGGTGTATGATTAGAAACATGGATTAGTTAACACAATGGTTAAAATGGACAACAACTTACTAGATATAGAAACTTTGTTGAATGATGAATTGACAGAATAAAAGGGAAACATAACACTTAAGATGCATGAAAACCTATCAAAATAATTGAATGAATTAAACTTAGAATTGTACATTAATCAAATTGGAAGAATTAAATCAATTAGAACTATCAAATATTAAAAGTTACTATAAGAGGAAACTTTGTTAAAACAACACTTAAGAAAATTCATGAAATTTATGATCTTGTGATTTAAATGATTGATTAGAGATTGATGAGGATAGGGTTGATGTAAAAGTGATAGATTAAAAATAATAGAATAGTCTAAAAGTTCATGCTTGATTTTGTTGAAAAAGAACAATACTTGAATCATGAAATTGGATTCTTCTAAAATAGAATAAGAACCCTTTATTGAAAAGTAATGTTTTGTATTGTTCTGTAATTACAAAATAGTTTAAAGATATGGACTTTTAAAGTATTTAATAATATTTTCACATATAAAAATAATAAGTTTAGTTAGTAACATTGTTAATGAATTAATAATATGAATAGGAACTTAAAACTCAAGTAAACATGTCTTGTGAAACTATATAATCAAAACTGGAATTTATGGGGTATTATGCGTTATTATATGTGTGAATAGTTCATAAGATGATTATTATAGACTTGTTCAACTTATTTGACTTGTCGGTAACGTTAACAGTTGAAAAATCGGCTTTTTAAACGAACCGACACGTATATTAGGGATTGTTTTAGAAAATCCCCTAAAGAAGTAAAATACTCATCTATAATATAAATTTAATACATGAGAAAAGGACAAGATAATAAATCTTAGTCCTAAACGGTTGTATGTCGCAAAAAACTGACACGAAAACATTAAAAAGTTGTTATTTTAATAAAATATTAACAAAAATGAAAATAATATAATTTCACAAGTTAACTTATAAAACTTGATTAATTTGTAACAAGTATTTTACATGATTTATAAGTTACATTTTTAAACGAAAAACCGAAACGGTTCATTTTAAAACCGACAAAACCGAAAAAACTGACGAAACCAACAAGAATTATGAAAAATAAAAGATTAATATTTTCTTAATACTTTCCAGCAACTGAAACTTAAAAAATATTTTATTATATTTATATATTTTAGTAGTTTATTAATTGATTTAGTCAATTAAATAAAAGTTAACAGAAAACTGAATTATGTGTACTCGTTTATTTACTTATGTGCTTATATGAACACTAGATTAAGATTAATAAACTAAAAAAAGGGGTTTTATATAAAAAAACTAGAACCAAGTTTTTATTAAGAAAACATGTAATAATATAGGACACGGGATTTTGGAACGAAAAGCTACAAACCGTGAGTTTCTCTATCGAACCCCCTTCGTTTTTAACTGGATTTTTTTTCAAATTGATATTTAATTGTGTTTTGGGGGAAAAACTTATTCTTTATTACATATGGATTTCGTTGATATTTAAAGACATTTTATTTTACAAACTGTGTCCAACGCGGGATGAGTCTAGTTGGCTAGATAACTGTTAATCGAATTAGTTAGGGCACAGAAATATGGGTAGATCTATCGGGGTGACGCCCCCCACTTCCATCGCGTTGGGTTAGAAGTGGTCGTATTTTGAGTCTGGTATGTTTCAGGCTATCAATTATGATAGTCATACGTAATGTTGTATTCTTTGCTCATCTACAACATCACAATTTGTTTAAGAAGTAAAATGCCTAATGTTTTTGTGATGTAATGACAGTAGATCATTACACGTGTATTTTTGTTATAATGGCGGTTGACCATTATACATGAGATGTTTTAAAATAATTAGGGGTGTAGTGACGCTTACACACGAATTGATATTGGATATAATGACAATCGATCATTATATGGATGTTGTTTTCGATTCATATATATATATATATGTGGGTTATTTTGATTATAAAGGGAAACTCACCAACAAATTGTGTTGATCGATATTTAATATGCTTTTCAGGTAAGTGAAGGTTTCGAGGAGGCATGAAAAGGATGGCGAGTCGTGTTTGAATAATGATAATATTTTAGTAAACCTTGCAATGACACGTGTATGAAACTCTGATAATGTAACAATATATTTTCTTTAATAAAAGATAAAGCTTTTATTATTAATTGTTCTATTCTTATTAGCTATCGGCATAACCCGAACGAATTAAGTTAAGTCTTCCACTGTTTAAATTTAAGTTTTCGGAGTGTGACATAAGTTGGTATCAGAGTCAATAGTTACAGAGAATTAGAAAATATAAGGTTTTCTAAACTATAACCGTAAATTCAAACACACACTCCTTTCCCGCCTCTCGAAACAAAAAGGTAAAGATATATATTAGTAGTTGATTATTATTAACTTGAATTAATATGTTTTTCAGATGACTCCATCACTTGTGATAGTGACTGAATCTGATTTCATTAGCGACAGTACACCATGGTCCCCGGTTGAGTTCTGCCCGGTGGCTGCATTTGGTGACCCTGGCTCGACTTCGGGAGATGCACCTCTTCAGGTGTACTCCCGGAAACGAACCGGGACTACCCGCGAGGCATCTACCTCCGCTACCGTGACCCCTTTGGCTGTGTCCCCACCCCCACTACCGCCTCCTTCACCGGAGCTCGTGGTAGAGGATGGTCCCACTGACCACGAGCTCATTATGATTCTCTTAGGCAAGGTCGCAGCTTACGAGAACGTCATCAATACTCTCGTAAACTGTGTTCTCGCCAGTTATTGATTAAAAAAAAGCAAATGATTGTGAGAAAGTTATGTATTGTAAAATGCCAAAGAAGCATTCTTTAAAGTTAGTAAAAGAGGCCAAAGATGCACATACAAGACGGGGCTGAGAGTTTGCGTGTTATCAAGGGGATAGTGACACTGAGGATACACTATTGGGGCTCGAGGTTCTTAGTTAATAAATATCAAATTAGGAATTTATAGAACAAAGTCCAATAATATTAAGGAATAGCTCGTACGACCTCCACAGGTGTCACACCCCCATCTAAGGCCTAGGAGTGCGACCAACAGTTGGTACCACATTTGTAAATAAATCATAGTTACGGGTTATTAGCGGAAGACTTTATAAAACATGTGGATTTAAAGTTATAAATATTTACATTACAAAAGATGGAACGAAAGTTCCATTTACGTTTACTTGTTTATAAGTTTTATAAAACCACCATATTTAATATTTAAACAAAAATACCCGAGCCATCGGATTCTTGAGCCCTTCGTTTTTCAAGCCCTATTCTTGGTCACCTGCGAAATGTTAGAAAATACGTCAGCGACGAATGCTGGTGAATATGCTGATGCTAAAATATTTTCTTTTACTTCGTGACCCCTTGAGGATTACGCAAGCCTCGACCCATCTTGGCTAAGGAATAACAAAGTTGTAATACAATTTACAAACTTAAGTCTCTACCTATGTACCACAGCAAACACCACAACGTTCAACTTAGTTAAGTACCGTTCGCATACACAAGGTCGTGCTCCCCGCAGGAAAGCGTACTACGACCAGGTGTGGTGCGATGCGCACACCGCGTACTACCACATATGTAAGAATCCAGACAAACATACACGACAGCCTGAGGGATAGGCTTTTACTCTTGTTTATAAATGTTTTAGAGACACTTAGTCTCACGTAAAGTTTTTCATATAACACATTGACTCGTTTGAAAACAAGTTTATAAAAGTTGGGGCGTATTCACCTTTTCAATTGGGATCAGCTTCAAACACCGTCCGTGGGTCTTTTCCTTGCTATCTCGCACCTATAGTACGAGTATAACTTTTTGTTAGTCAGATATATAAACCGGCTTAAGACCTTTAGTCTTATTTTTATAATCGCCACCTTGATTATTTATACTTTACTTTAAAACCTTTAGTTATAAAGTAATATTTATAAACCTTTAGTTTATTTATAAAACCCTACGTTTCTTCTTCTTTAAGAAACGTATTCTTTTCTTTATTATTTAAGAATACTCATTTATTACTTAAATAATATTTATAACAAAGAATAATCACACACACACACACACACACACATATATATTTACATTTCTTTTCTTTTCTTTTTCTTTCTTTTCTTTGTTATATATTTCTTTTATTTATCGAGGTATCGAGTATAACCTCGACTTAAGGGATTAAGCCTTTATAATATTTTATTATTATTTTATTCGGGCATTATCCCTACCTTCGTCGGCTTATCAAACCCAATTCAAATGAGCAACACTTCGTCGTCTCCTTGCCTTCTTTACCTTCTCTATCAACACCTTCTATAGGCACGCTTATCGAGACACCAATACTTCATGGCACATACTTCGAGTGATCGTCGGGACATCGAAATATAATCACCTTCTTGTTTGGAATGTCGTCGGGAAATGGCACGAATATCGAGGTGCGTCGGTATTTTGGGTGCGGAAATCGAGGGAATCGTGTCACGCTTTTTGAGGTGGATCGAGGGTTTGATTATGGAATTCTAGAGAGATGTTAGAGAGATGAGAGAGAACAGGTTTTTATATGATTTGGGTTTGAACCCATGGCCTTCTATTTATAGCAAAAATTAGAGCCCGTCGTGATACGCGACAGCCTCCCTGGCTAGCCCGTCACGTATCGCGACGTAGGCCTCGCCAGTCATCACGTAGACCTGCCACGTGGTGACACGTGGCAGGAACTGTGCCACGTGTGGACACGTGACGGACGTGTTGCCACGTGACGACACACGATTACACTGTCTACCACGTGGCACAACGTGTCAGGAAGGTCATCGCGATACGCGATGACCTTGATTCTAAGGCCGTTGCGTATCACGATGGGCCGAAGAATCAGAATTTTCATTTTAAACCCTCAGGTTTGGATTTTGGCTAATTTGGTCCCTTGACTTTGGAATTTGACGCTTTTGGCTTGAAATTTCCGTGATGTTACATCCTCCCCACCTTGAAATAAATATCGTCCTCGAGATTGCTTTACGAGAATAAGTGGGGGTATTTGTTCTTCATTTTCGATTCAAGTTCCCAAGTATTTGTTCTTCACTTCGTGAGTTCCATTAAACTTTCACAATTTTCAAGGTTCGTCATTTTAATTTCTTTGTTTTTGAATCTTTTATTTGAATCGGATGTTCTATGAATTTTAAGTTTTCATTTATTTCAACATCTTTTAGAGGCATGGCTAAAGATTCATCGGCTAGACATTTACGTAGATTCGAAACATGAAATACGTCGTGTATTCCTTGCATTTCCTCGGGTAGTTGCAAACGGTATGCAACATTACCAATTCGTTCAAGTACCTCGAAGGGTCCGACGAATCGAGGACTTAACTTTCCTTTCTTGCCGAAACGAACAACGCCTTTCCATGGCGAGACTTTTAAAAGAACTTTGTCACCAACATTAAATTCTAACGGCTAACGACGGACATCGGCGTAACTCTTTTGGCGGTCACGTGTCGTCTTAAGTCGTTCACGGATTTGTAGAACTTTGTCGGTGGTTTCTTGAACTATCTCGGGTCCAGAAAACTGATTGTCTCCAGTTTCAGACCAACACACAGGCGTTCTACATTTTCGACCATATAACGCCTCAAATGGTGCGGCTTGAATACTTGTGTGATAACTATTGTTATACGAGAATTCCTTTAGGGGTAAGTGGTCGTCCCAACTTCCACCTAAGTCTATCACACAAGCGCGGAGCATATATTCCAACGTTTGGATCCTCCTTTCTTTTTGTCCATTAGTTTGTGGATGATAGGCAGTGCTAAGGTTTAATTTTGTACCAAGCGCTGGTTGAAATCTATTCCAGAATTAAGACGTGAAACGACTGTCTCGATCGGAAATTATAGATAGCGGTACTCCATGCAAAGTAACGATGTTGTTTACATAAATACGCGCTAATCTATATGTTGAGTACGACTCGTTGATTGTAATGAAGTGAGCGGATTTGGTTAATCTATCGACGATCACCCAAATAGCGTTATGTTGTCGAGTCGTCTTCGGAAGTTTGGTTATGAAATCTATGGTTATTAACTCCCACTTCCAAACGGGAAGTTCAGGTCGTTGTAGCAATCCTAAAGGCTTTTGGTGTTCAGCCTTGACTTTCAATCATGTTAAACATTTCGCCATAAGTGAAGCGATGTCCTTTTTCATCCCTTTCCACCAGTAGTTGGATTTGATATTTTGGTACATTTTGTCACTACCGGGATGCGTCATGTACTTGGACTTATGAGCTTCGTTCAAAATTTTCTTACGTAAGTCCCCAACGATTGGTACACAAATTCGTTTTCCCATTCTAAGGATACCATCGTCACCTTTGACTAACGAGTCGATGGTGCCATTACGTTTCTCGTCGGAGATCTTGTTTTCATTGATCGCTTGAGTTTGAGCAGATTTGATTTGTTCGATGAGATCTACTTGAAGTTTTAATCTTAACGCTCGGACTCTTTTTGGCTTTTCATGTTTCTTACGACTTAAAGCATCGGCCACGACGTTGGCTTTGCCTTCATGGTAAACGATCTCACAATCGAGTCGTTAAGAGTTTCCATCCATCGTCGTTGACGCATGTTAAGCTCTTTTTGCTCGAATATGTGTTTCAAACTTTTGTGATCAGTGTAAACGAAAAATTTGATTCCATAGAGATAGTGCCTCCATATCTTTAATGCAAAACTTATGGCGCCTAACTCTAGGTCATGAGTTGAATATTTCTTTTCGTGAACCTTGAGTTGACGAGAGGCGTAAGCGATTACTTTCTTTCGTCGCATTAGTACACATCCTAAACCAGAATGAGATGCATCACTAAAGACAACGAAATCTTCAGTACCTTCTGGCAAGGCCAGTATAGGTGCTTGGGTAAGCTTTTGTTTGAGTATATCGAACACCTCTTATTGTTTTACTCCCCATTCTTACTTGATATTTTTATGAGTTAGAGAAGTTAGGGGAATGGCTATCCGAGAGAAATTTTCAATGAACCTTCGATAATAGCCGGCCAAACCTAAGAAACTTCGGATCTCGGTTGGCGATTTTGGAATCTCCCACTTGGAGATAGTTTCAATCTTAGCGGGATCGACTTGAATACCGTTGATATTGATGATGTGACCAAGAAATTGCATTTCGGGTAACCAAAACTCGCATTTTGAGAACTTGGCGTACAACTTCTCGGATCTAAGAATTTCGAGCAGGGTTCGAAGATGATTTTCATGATCCTCCTTAGACTTGGAATAAATGAGTATGTCGTCGATGAAGACGATAACACATTTATCCAAGTAAGGCTTACAAATTCGATTCATCATATCCATGAACGCGGCTGGAGCATTAGTAAGTCCAAACGGCATAACCATGAACTCATAATGTCCATACCTTGTTTGGAATGCAGTTTTCGGGATATCTTTGGATTGAACTTTGAGTTGGTGATAACCGGAACGAAGATCGATTTTTGAAAAGAAACTAGCACCTTTAAGTTGATCGAATAGATCATCGATTCGAGGGTGTGGATAACGATTCTGGATTGTGACTTTATTGAGAGCTCGATAATCGATACACATGCGCATTGATCCATCTTTCTTCTTGACGAATAGAATTGGTGCTCCCTAAGGTGATGAACTTGGTTGTATGAAGCCTTTCTCGAGAAGTTCGTCGAGTTGTTTCTTTAGTTCCTTCATTTCGGTTGGCGCTAAACGGTATGGTGCCTTGGCGATCGGAGCGGTACCGGGAATAAGATCAATTCTAAATTCTAATTCACGATCGGGAGGGATTCCAGGAAGTTCGTCGGGAAAACATCAGCAAAATCGGAAACAACAGGAACGTCTTTAATTTCTTTGGATTTGGAATCTTTAGTGACGTAGGCCATGAATGCTAAGCATACTTGATTTAAAACAAAAATAAAAAGAACTATACTTGAAAAACTATACGTGAACATTTTTTTTTTAAATATTTTTTAAAATTTTAAAAACTTTTTGACTGATCAATCTTTCATACCAAAGTGACACGGTTACCTTTTATCTTCAAGACATCATTTTCCCATTTGTGAGAATCTCCCCCTAAGAATAAGCTTGTTTTGAGATTCTGCATCCTTGCGAGTTGAATGTCTGGAACAAACATTTTAATATGCAATGTATTCCCTGATTTGTTCCTACACACTTAGAGAGCAGATTAAATACGTTCTATCACCCTAAGATCCCGTCCAGGCAACAAATAATCCATATTATGGTTTAAAGATTTAAAATCAATGGATATTTGCCCTGTCATGTGTCTGGAACAACACATTTAATAAAACATGAATTTCTGGTTGTTCCTACACGCATAGCTGGATCAATTGGACATAGGAACCCAAATCATAAATGTCTTGGGGTTCCCTTGAGCATCAACAAATGTGACCTCTTGCCAACTCATATCTTTCTCATCTTTAACAGAATCATTTGTTATTACAGATTTTGTTTGCTGAGTTTTAAGTTTCCAAGTCTGTCTTTGTTAAGTGAAATTTGATAGAACAGACTTGGAGTGGAACAATTCGAATTTGAATTCTTAGAACTCTCAACACTCTCTGATTTCTGAAAACTTATTTTTCTTTTAACAGTTTCTAAATCATTTGAGTGCAAACCTGTCATATTAACTTTGAATCATTGAGTATCTGTGACCCGTTGTACATGTACTCGTGGTTTTGTAAAGTAAGCATTTTGTTTAACCACTGGATTCGGTAGAAACCTATTACCTTTCACATGAGGAGCTTGTCTATTAACAGGACGGTAGTGACACTCCTTTGCCAAATGGCCACCGTTCCCGCAGATGAAACACGCATTTATCCTTCTTCTAATGTCAATGGAAGCACTTGCCTCATGTTGGAATTTCTTCATAGGAAAGGTTTTTTCATTCTTCTTGCCCCTTGGTGCAACCTTCTGATTTTGCTTGTAATACGGAACATATAAACGATGAACAAAATTTCTGGCTATATGTCCTGGCGTGCCACAGTGGTAACATGTTTGCCTCTTAATATAAATAGCACCCAATGATTTATCAACACATGGAGATCCGAAGGATCTATGAGGACGATACTGTCCTTGTTGTGCTGATTTCTTATGTGCCTTCCCTTTGTTGCCACAACTTTGTGTATTATTATTAGTACAATTTTGTGTTGTGGTGTCATTTGAGTTTGATGACACGTTAGAATAAGATTCATTGTCAATAGCCTGAACCCCTTTACTATCAGAAGCAACATCATTTACTATATCTGCACATGAAGTAGAAGCATCAAAATTGTTCACACATTTAAAAACAGGGTTAATTTCCTCTAGGGATTCTGATCCAACAATTTCAGATTGAATCTGTTTACCATACTTCATGTTTTTTACCTTTTCTTCCTGCTCTTTGGTAACAGGAAGACTAGCATAGTTGTCATTGTAAGGTGGAGATACCTGACTATATCCTATGCCCTCGCCTTTGTTTTCTTTCCACCATAGTCAATCATTGAACTGACTACTTTATTGGAACCCTCGGATTTTTTGAAATCAAGTTCAGCTCTTTCAAATTTACTAGTTAGATTCAAAATTTCTAACTTGGAGGCTTCCAGTTTAGCAGTTAATTCAGCGATTTCCTGTTTGGCATCTAGGTGGTGACAACATTTTATACTGAAATCATATTTCAGCTTAGAGATATCCTTTTTTTTGTGCTTCTATTTTATCTAGAAAAGCTATTTCATTTTTCTTAAGTTTAAAGTTTTCAGATTTCACTCTTTCCATGTCTCTAATTAAGTTATCATTGTGAAGCTTATGTAACTCTATCTTATCAACACAATCTTGAGAACATGGTTGAAAACTTACCTCTGTAGACGAACTCTGAAATACTACTTGTGAGGGAGCAGACTCATTAAGAGTACTTCTAAACATTGAGATGGGTTGTGGAGAATCCATTATGTAATTATAGAAATTAATCTGATTTTCCCGCCAAAATTTTCAAAAAAATATTATTGCCAAAATTCTCAAGAAAGATGTCCCCACTCAAAAGAAGCATCTAGGAATAAATTTGTTCAAGATAAATTTTTCCGATTTTCCCGCCAAAAATTCATTGAAAATCACCAGAAAAATATATTTTTGCCAAAATTTTCAAAAATGAATTTTTACTTATAAGGAGAATTCAGGAAAAATGTCATTCTAGAAAACTTTTCCCGCCAAATTAATCTTTTTTTTTAACCGAGAACTTAAACGTTCACCGAGAATCCAAAAGCTTGACCGAGAACACATGTTGACACAGTTGACCGAGAACACTCTTTTTGACTGAAAACTCAAAGAATTTGGCCGAGAACGTTTCCTTTTGACCGAAAACTAAAGAGTTTGCCCGAGAACTTGAGATTTTAACCGAGAACTCAAGATTTTTGATCGAAAACTTTGTTTTTAACTCGAGAACTCTTTGTCAATGGCCGAGAACAGTTAATTTCTGCCGAGATCTGGAAAGATTGGTAAAGATTTACTATTAACTGAATCCCGTAAATTAAGGGATTCAAATTTTGTTTCCAAGTTGACCAAATCTCTACCAAAATAGCTCTTTTCTTCTTCTCCGATCAGGAAGCCACTGGAAAATAACAAGGCCACCAAACCTTTATCTCTTGAATCCGTTGATATCACAATAACGAGCCTGAATAGGTCTAAGGCTTTGATACCAATTGTAAGTCCCGAATTTGGATCACTACAATTATGATATCAACCCACACACGATGTTAGTGCGGAATCCATACACCGTGTTGATTCAAGAACAATAATACGAAAAACAATATGAATATAGTGAACATAATAATACTCAAAATGCACACGATTATATTAAGAAATCGTCTGGTACATGAGTTTGCTCTCTTGATGGTGGCTACTACTGATGAACCGTTTCTATTAATGTGAACAACCAACCTTAAACCCTATACATGTTATCTATATATATAGGGAAACCAAAACAACCTAGCCCAACAAAACCCAAGCCTAACCGAAATCCATAGGGATTTCGGTACTACATCATCATAACGATAATGCAATTCTTCAACTCGTCTTCGTTTATGTTACTTTAGTCTTGATCATGTCATGCCCTTTTGATATGCGTCAGTCTAACCAAATTATGACCCAACAGCTATGGGCAAAGAATTTGAGATGAACGCGAAGAATGCCCGGAAGGACTCATCCGTAGTCACCGGTACACTTCTCGTTAATAATCACTATGCTTATGTACTATTAGATACCGGAGCAGATTTAAACTTTGTTTCTAACTAATTTGAACTGCTTCACCTAGTAAGTTAGACAACAGCTACTCAATTGAATTAGCTAACGAAAAATTAATCAAAACCAGTGAAGTTGTTTAAAACTGCAACATTCTGTTAGAAAACCATAGGTTTTCAATCGACCTTCTACCCGTAGAATTGGGCAGTTTTGACATAGTAGTAGGAATGGACTGGTTATCCAATAATGGAGCAGAGATCATATGTTCAGAAAAGATAGTACATTTACCAACCCCAACTGGTCAATGTCTGGTTATTCAAGGAGATCGAAGTAACACAGAGTTAAAATTATCTAGTTCACAAAAACCCGCAAAATGCTAAGGAAAGGATGTCCGACGTTCCTCGTCAACGTGGTCGACACAAAGGCTAAGGAGTGAAAAATAGACGATATCCCTATAGTCCGACATTTCCCAGAAGTTTTCCCTGAAGATTTGCCTGGATTACCTCCTCATCGTCAAGTGGAAATCAGAATTGATCTGGTTCAGGATGCTGCTCCGATAGCTCGATCTCCATATAGATTGGCACCATCGAAAATGCAGGAGCTATCTAATCAGCTTCAGGAATAACTAGACAAAGGATTTATAAGACCAAGTTTGTCACATTGGGGAGCTCTAGTCTTATTTGTGAAAAAGAAAGACGGTTCTTTTCGAATGTGCATCGATTACCGAGAACTGAACTAACTCACCATTAAGAATCGGCACCCACTACTGAGGATTGATGGATTGTTTGACCAGTTGCAAGGATCAAGCTATTACTCGAAGATTGATTTGCGATCCGGATACCACCAATTACGTGTTGCAGAAGAAGATGTTCTTAAAACCGCTTTTAGAACCCGTTATGGCCATTAAGAATTTCTGGTCATGCCGTTTGATGTGCTAAAAGTAGTCAATTAAATATTAACTAAATTAAACAAGTAATAAAAACTAGACTCTTAGACTCAACTAAACTACTAACCGACAAGTGAATCGGTCGACTCTAGTACAGCTAAGTAAGTCTGGATATCGAACCCACGAGACTCTTTAAATTACGTAAATTAACTAATTAGACTTGACCAACTAACACGACTATTTATTTATATATTAAGGGAGGTTTATTATAATACTATTAATTAAACTAATATTAAAATCTAATTAATAAAAGACAAGTAAAAACGAAAAGAATAATTTTATGTGTTTAACTTAGATGATGATGAGACACCACCTAGGCTAGAATCCCCAAAGTTTTAGTTATTAATAAAATAGGAAAATTAAGTTATGGAACCGGGATCGTAAAATAGACCATTGACAGATTACCCGAACAGGACCCTTGAGCTTCAAGAAGACGCCTATGGATTTCTAACAAGTTTTAAGACTCACTAGTTTTATATTAAAATTCCTTACGGTTATTTAATCGCTTATGTCTATGTATCTTTTATGACGAAAACCTAAATTACAGCGCGGAATTCAAAAGATAGCAAAGCAGACTCAATTAATTTAATAGACTAAGCTGACAATCAAACCTAGACGGACTCCTTACGAAGAACTAAATCCAACAATCCTGACCAACAGAGATCTATCAATAGCCTATCACCTTACAGCTTTCTAGGCTGGCAGTTCACTTTTATCTATTTAATTATTTTTATTGTTTCTATGATCTTAATCGATATCAAGAACACACATTAAATGACCTAACAAAACCCTATCCTATAAAACAATCAACAAGGGTAATGTGAAACAATAAATCTAAATAAATAAAACCAAGTAATCATACGTATCAATTTTATCAAACTCAACAATTTACTTAAAACTTAAAATCCATAACGAAAATAATCCCAATAAAAATCAAACCAAACAAAGGTTCATCACAAGCCTAGGCAGTCTAATAAGTTTAGCCTAGCATATTAAAATCAAAGAAACTAAATTAATTAAGTGCAACAACCAAGCTCATAATTAAAATAATAAATTCAAACCGAACTATGATGATGATTGGTTGAGTAGTGTTGAACCCAAACGGTCCCGGCTCGAACCAACGCTTTCGTCCTTCAAAAACACCTTCTTTTCGGCTCTGTAGGTTTTATCCGTAGGGTTATATAATGATTGTCTTCTCTTTTTCTTTCTGTACACGCCCCCTTTTATAATTTTTGATAACCGACCCTCAGCCCATCAACATCCATTATGGCCCATCCAAGTCCTCTAAACTCTTGCTTTTCTTTTATTTCATGAGGAGCTTCATTAATTTCTTCATGGGCTTTAATTAATTTTATTATTTTATTGCATCAATAAATTTGGCCCTACGTTAGATATAGAATGAGTTACCAAATAAACAATTCAATTTATTATAACAAAGTAAACAGATTCATCAAACAAATATGTTGTCATAAAACTTTGATCCCTGATTTCTTTATTATTATTATTATTATTATTATTATTATTATTATTATTAAGTGTACTAGATTTGTTATTTAAATAAATAGTTTTAGTATTAATAGTTATACGTAACTATATCTTCACAAAACTGATAATCATGATAAATAAATTATGTTTAAAAGTTGACTTATCGGTCTAATGTTTATACACTTCGTTTTAGCTCGTTGACATTTGAAACCTATAAAATTCAAACTTGAATCAACTAAGGATAATATTTGATAAAAACCTGGCTTAAAAGTATTTAAAAATATAGGAAATATTTATTTAATAATATGTTTAATTTAGACCACATCAAAACTAAATCCAGCAATCCTGACCAACAGAGATCTATCAATAGCCTATCACCTTACAGCTTTCTAGGCTGGCAGTTCACTTTTATCTATTTAATTAGTTTTATTGTTTCCATGATCTTAATCGATATCAAGAACACACAGTAAATGACCTAACAAAACCCTATCCTATGAAACAATCAACAAGGGTAATGTGAAACAATAAATCTAAATAAATAAAACCAAGTAATCATACGTATCAATTTTATTAAAACTCAACAATTTACTTTAAACATAAAATCCATCACGAAAATAATCCCAATCAAAATCAAGCCAAACAAAGGTTCATCACAAGCCTAGATAGTCTAATAAGTTTAGCCTAGCATATTAAAATCAAAGAAACTAAAATAATTAAGTGCAACAACCAAGCTCATAATTAAAATAATAAATTCAAACCGAACTATGATGATGCTTGGTTGAGTAGTGTTGAACCCAAACGATCCCGGCTCGAACCAACGCTTTCGTCCTTCAAAAACACCTTCTTTTCGGCTCTGTGGGTTTTATCCGTAGGGTTATATAATGATTGTCTTCTCTTTTTCTTTCTGTACACGCCCCCTTTTATAATTTTTGATGACCGACCCTCAGCCCATCAACATCCATTATGGCCCATCCAAGTCCTTTAAACTCTTGCTTTTCTATTATTTCATGAGGAGCTTCATATATTTCTTCATGGGCTTTAATTAATTTCATTATTTTATTGCATCAATAAATTTGGCCCTACGTTAGATATAGAATGAGTTACCAAATAAACAATTCAATTTATTATAACAAAGTAAACAGATTCATCAAACAAATATGTTGTCATAAAACTTTGATCCCTGATTTCTTTATTATTATTATTATTATTATTATTATTATTATTATTAAGTGTACTAGATTTATTATTTAAATAAATAGTTTTAATATTAATAGTTATACGTAAACTATATCTTCACAAAACTGATAATCATGATAAATAAATTATGTTTAAAGGTTGACTTATCGGTCTAAAGTTTATATAAATGCTTCGTTTTAGCTCGTTGACATTTGAAACCTATAAAATTCAAACTTGAACCAACTAAGGATAATATTTGATAAAAACCTAGCTCAAAAGTATTTAAAAATGTAGGAAATATTTATTTAATAATATGTTTAATTTAGACCAAATCAAAAATATCCCCACACTTATTCTTTTTTCGTCCCTGAAAAAGTCTAATGCTAGTTGGATGAGAATCGGAAAATTACAGTATAACAAACATATAGGTTAATTTTTAAAGCTCAGAAAAACGCAAAAATCGCGATTACCGATATTGTTGTCCACTTAAACCTATGCCTTAATCTTTACAAGGACAAATAAGATCCGACAATTTTTACTCAGTGGTTTACACAATTAAGACCCGCTTATTTTCAGCTTTTACCGGACCAGACCACCCCAACTTGACTTAAACCTCAAAATTAGCAGATTTAAAATTTTTGTTTTTTGTTGCTCTATTTTTTCATGAATAGTTAAGACGATCAAGGGTATTGTTTATCCACCTAAGCTTAAGCATTAAAGTCTACCAAGCAGCCATTAGATATTATTAAGGTTCAATTAATTTATAGCTAGTGTTCTCCACAACATGACATACCCCCGTTATCAAGCAATACACCGAACCATTACCATAGGTGAGTATGCAAAATTTCATCTGTAGGGCTTACATGTGGTGTGTCCCTTGTGGTCCGTTTCTTAATGGTAATGAGACGCGAGCAAGGGGACCCCACATGGCTAATAGCGTGGATGATTAAGTCTGTATTGCATTTGTACTTTTGTACTTTTTGTGATCATGTTTAAAGACTTATGTGGCAGAAAACTGCGGGTTTGCTCTTTCTTTTTTTTTAGCTTAATTTTTAAATATTCACAACCCCATTTGGAATTGTGAATACAAGATGAATAGACTGCATACAGACCCATGGTCTCCGGACCCGGGGCATCCCATCAATACAAGATTTAAGGTTATAAAACCATACGCCAATGATGTTTAAAACACTAAAGCTAGCAGTTTAAGATTTATATCACAGGCTACACGACATACTCTAATGTTAAACCTACCCAAGCATCATATGATAATGTATTCAATTTTTTTTTTCAAACTTTATAATATTTCCACTTTTCATACCAAGAATTGAGGCTTGAGTATGGCCCGACCTTTCATTACTTATTTTCTTCGGATAAAACGCTTTACCCACAACAGATTTCCGACCCATTTTATCAAATTTGCCCTTTCATTTTCAAGACTGAGCCTATCGACACGTCTCAAGTTAAGTGCGCTTTCTTTTATTTATCTCATATTATTAGTAGCTTGAAAAACCAATTTCCGATAAATATCATCATCTCCCACTTTAACGCAAAAAACTAGATTAAAGGGACATTTTAAAAACATTTTTCAATTTTTTTATTCAAACAAAAACTCAGTTTAAACTACGACTCAAATATCCTATCCCCACACTTAAATTTTGCATTGTCCTCAATGCAAGGATAAGACGACTCAAAATAAAAATAAAATTAAAAATAAAGTTGGACTACAAAAAATTAAAAACCTAAAAATTATAAACAAAAAAAAAAATAAAAAAAAATTAACAAGCTAGATAAAGGAAAAGACTTAGCTGGTAATTTGCGCATGAAATATGATGCCAAAGTCTTTTTCCATGAATACCCTCCAACTACAAACGTGTATAGCAAATAGTAACTCTTTCTCTCTCATACGAACCCACGCGGCAAAACAAAACAAACATATCGAAAAATGTATCTTATCATAATGATAGATATTAAGCAATTAAAGTACTTTCACCGACCCATGAATATATAAAACATGAATAATCAGGAGCAAATAAATAAATAAATAAATATAAAGTATACGACTCCACTGCTACTCCATCCCCACACTTATTTGTTTCATTATACTCAACCTCGGGGATCGTCTCTAGCTCAATATTTCTTCAAATCTGAAAAACATAAAAACACAAAAACAAAGAAAAACTACTAAAAACTAAGTTAGCGACTCAAAAATAAAAAAAAATAAAAACAAAAATAAAATAAAAACGGTATAGGAATACAAACTCTACACTTGAGTTTTCACTCAAGAGTCTATGCGGTGATTTGAGATGATGGTTCGAGTGGAGTTTCCTCCATCTCGATCGCCTCTTCTGGCCCTCCTAAATATAGCTTTAAACGATGACCGTTCACATTCCATGAACTTCCATTGTCCGGATTCTCTAGCTCCACCACACCATACGGAAAAACCTCTTTGACCTCATATGGACCCGTCCATTTCGATCTCAATTTTCTTGCAAATAACTTCAAACGATAATTAAATAACAATACTTTATCACCTTTTTTGAAGTCTTTACCTCCCTTTAAACGTCGATCGTGCAACAATTTCGTCTTTTCCTTGATATCCAACGATCGAGAATACGCCGCATCACGAAGCTCCTCTAACTCATGAATTTGAAAATACCTCTTCTAGCGGCCTCAGTAAGATCAACATTTTCCGTCTTCAACGCCCAAACGCTCGATGCTCCAACTCAACGGGAAGATGACACGCTTTACCGTAAACTAACATAAATGGTGTAGTACCCAATGGTGTCTTATACGCGGTTCTAAATGCCCACAACGCATCATCCAACTTCTCTGACCAATCTTTCCGACTTATTCCCACCGTCTTCTCCAAAATTCTCTTCACCCCTCTATTAGCATTCTCGACTATACCATTCGTTTGAGGATGGTAAGAAGTAGAGGTGCGATGAGTGACTCCATAACGATCTAATTCTTTCTCCATTACGGAATTACAAAAATGAGTACCTCGATCACTAATAATTGCCCGTGGAGTTCCAAAACGAGTAAACAACTTCTTTAAAAACTTCACAACCACTCGAGCATCATTCGTGGCCAATGCTTGCGCTTCGACCCACTTTGAAACATAATCTATTGCCACCAAAATATACTTGTGACCACCGGAAACGGGGAACGGTCCCATAAAGTCGATGCCCCAAACGTCAAATATTTCAAGAGTTTGTATGGGGTTTTGGGGCATCTCGTTCTTCGATGAAATATTTCCGGTGCGTTGACAAGCATCACATGTCTTAAAAAATTCCACCGCATCTTTTACAACGGATGGCCAATAAAAACCACTATCAAATACCTTTTGAGCTGTGGCATGCGCTCCATGATGACCTCCCGTTAAACCTTCATGGACATTCTTTAAAATATTTAACCCTTCTTCTTTCGACACACATCTTCTAAGAATTCGGTCACCACCAATCTTGAAAAGATATGGATCATCCCAAACATACCGATTAACATCCCGAAAAAACTTCTTCTTTTGTTGAGTAGTCATCACTTTCAACACAAGGCCCGTAGACGGTGAACCATGGCAAACATTGCTCTTCGGCCGTAACAAAATCAATCGACTCGTGCGGGAATCTATCACCAATTTCTTCTTCACGAATCTCTTCTCTCTTCGGATCTTCTAGACGAGAAAGATGATCCGCCGCAACATTCTCCGCCCCCTTCTTGTCTTTAATCTCTATATCAAACTCGGAAAGTAAGAGAATCCACCGTATGAGACGGGGCTTCGCGTCTTTCTTGTGAAAGAGAAAACGCAAAGCTGCATGATCGGTAAAAACGGTGTTCTTTGAAAGTACAAGATAAGACCGGAAATTGTCAAATGCAAACACAACGGCTAAAAGTTCCTTTTCGGTGGTGGTGTAGTTCTCTTGGGAATCATTAACCGTTTTGCTTGCATAATAAATAGGGTGAAAATTTTTCTCACGCCTTTGCCCCAAAACCGCTCCAACCGCATAATCGCTTGCATCACACATGAGCTCAAAAGGTAAATTCCAATCCGGTGACACGAGAGAATAGGAGCACTTACAAGTTGATCTTTCAGAAACTTGAACGCCTTCACACACTCCTCATCGAACACAAACGGGACATCTTTCTCTAATAATCGGGTCATCGGGCGGGTAATCTTTGAAAAGTCTTTAATAAACCGCCGGTAAAAACCCGCATGACCAAGAAAACTTCTTATAGCCTTAACATTTGTCGGTGGAGGAAGCCTACTAATCGTATCAATCTTCGCACGATCCACCTATATACCATCTCTTGAAATTTTATGACCCAAGACTATCCCTTCCGTCACCATAAATTGACACTTTTCCCAATTCAACATCAACTTCATCTCAATACACCTCTTCAACATTTTCTCAAGATTAACCAAGAAATGATCGAACGAATTACCGTACACCGAAAAATCATCCATAAAACCTCCATGGACGTCTCTTTCATGTCTTGAAAAATTGCCACCATACAACGCTGAAAGGTAGCCGGAGCATTACACAACCCAAACGGCTTGCGACGATACGCATATGTACCATACGGATATGTAAAAGTCTTCTTCTCTTGGTCTTCCGGAGCGATGGGAATCTGAAAATAACCTGAAAAACCGTCAAGAAAACAATAAAATTGCTGACCTGCGAGACGCTCCAACATTTGATCAATAAACGGCAACGGGAAGTGGTCCTTTCGAGTAGCATCATTCAACCTCCGGTAATCAATACAAACCCTCCATCCGGTAACTGTACGCGAAGGGATGAGTTCATTCGTTTCGTTCATGACAACCGTCATCCCCCCTTTCTTTGGAACAACCTGAGTTGGACTTACCCATGGAGAGTCCTAAATCGGATAAATCACCCCGGCATATAACAACTTAAGAACCTCTTTCTTGACAACTTCTTGCATATTTGGATTCAAACGCCTTAGGGGTTGAACCACCGGTGTATATTCATCTTCCATCAAAATCCGGTGGGTACAATAAGCAGGGCTAATACCTTGACTATCAGAAAGTCTCCATGCAATCGCCCCTTTATTCATCTTTAACACTTCTATCAACTTAGACTTTTCTTCCTCACTTAATTTAGACGAAACAATAACGGGAAAATCCGAGCCCTCTTTAAGATAGGCATACTCTAGATGTGACGGAAGTACCTTTAATTCCAACGGAGCGGGTTTTTCCACCTCTTTCTCACAAATAATTTCACTAACCTCCATGATCTCCGCCGAACAATAAACATCATCTACCACGTCTTCCTCATCATCCTCCATAATTTTTGTTAACTCATTTTCCTCATCCATCCCAACCAAATCGGTTCCACAAATATAATCAAGACACTTATCAAAACCCGGAATAAAAGATTTCAGAAAATATACCGAATGGCATGGACCGCTAAAATCATCACTATCACCCGGATGCTTCATGGACTTTGCAATATCATTAGTAACATTCTCATCACCAACCCGAAGTGTGATCCGCCCCTCATACACATCAATAAGAGCCTTAGCTGTTCTCAAAAATGTCCGACCAAGAATAATGGGAACCTTCTCGTTGGCCTCCATGTCAAGTACCACAAAATCAACCGGAAATACAAACTTGTCAACTTTTACTAATAAAATTTCAATAATACCTCGCGGATACTTAACCGAACGATTCGCCAACGACAACGACATACGAGTCGGTGTAAGTTCACCCAACTCCAACTTCTCAAACAACGAATATGGCATAAGATTAATACTCGCACCCAAATCCGCCAACGCTTGACTCATCATATCACTTCCGAACGTGCACGGGATTGTAAACACACCCGGATCTGACAACTTTTCCGGAACCCGGTTCAACACTACCGCCGAACAATCCCCGCTAAGTGGAATAGACGAAACCTCTCCCAACCGATTTTTTCTCTTAAGTAAATCTGTCAAAAATTTCGCATACTTTGGCATGTGTTGGAGTGCTTCAACAAACGGAAGATTAATCTTTAATTGTCGGAACATATCTAGAAAATTCCCGTATTCCCTCGTGTATTTTTGATTCTTGAGACAAGCGGGATACGGAACATGGGCAATATTAATATCGGGTGGTTGCCGAAATACGACCGACTCTTTCTCAACTTGTGGCTCAATAATTGGGTTTTTAATTTGTGACTTACCCGGAGCCCCCATCTCAATTTCTTCATCCACCTCTTCCTCTTCTTTAACTCCAAACCTTTCTTTAACAACCTCGGGACCCAAAACCCTCCCGCTACGAGTAGTAATCGCTTTCAGTTGAGAGGCCAGATTCGTCTGAGTAGAACCCGAAAACTGTCCTTGAGGCCTTTCTTCGAGACGACGAGCTATATCACCAACGGACCTTTGAAGGTCAAGCAAAGAAGATTGTTGATTCTTTAAGAGCATATCGTGTTCGGCAAACTTTTTCTGTGTAACTTAATCCCTCTCCAAGATTTGCTTCATCATATCTTCTAGACGACTCATTCCTCCATTAGAATCCTGCACATTATTTTGAACATTAGTACCATTGTTATTATTAGTATTATTATACTGACCTTGTCCTTGATTGTAAGAATTTTGATAGCCGGGTGGGGCGCCCGCGGGACGCCAATTTGAGTTATTCTGACTCGGGTTCTTGTAGGTGTTCCAATTCTGATTATTGTTGTTGAAATTGTTATTGGGAAACCTATTCTTACCACCAACATAATCGACTTGCTGATTCATCACCGGGCACTCTAAAGTTCCATGTCCACATATACAAAACTCACACTTGTCCACCTTAGTCTTAAGTTCCTTCACATCTCGGGTTAGTGATTCCAAAGCAGAAGCCACAGTAATATCCAGATTAACCTGGTGTACACCTCGAGAAGATGAGGATGTACTGTTAACGGGAGTGGAATTCCGGCGTCGTGGCCCTTTGGCGACATTATTCCTAACCAGTAGACTTGTTACATTCGGCGACATTATTCCTAACCAGTAGACTTCCTCCCACGGCCGTGTCGAACCGAACTTGGGTTTCGTAGTTCAACCCATTGTAAAATTTCTCCACGAGCCCATGGTGTGAGATCATTCTGTGAGCATCGAGACAACAAGCTCTGAAAACGCTCCCAAGCATGACAATATTGCTTCTCCGGCTCCATGTGAAACGAGCGAATCTGATCGCGAAGAACAGCCGCTTTAGCCGGTGGGAAGTATCTCTTGATAAATGCAGAACGCAGTGTTTCCGAAGTGGTGAACGTGCCAGGTGGCTGCGTGTCAAGCCAAGTAGCTGCTTTACCTGCAAGTGAAAACGGAAACAGATGTAAGAAAATAGTATCTTCGATAGCACCTTGTAAATTAAAAGTTTTCAAAACGCGGTAAAGTCGGTTAATGTGTGCGGGTGCATCCTCGTCATCCCGTCCCGTGAATTGATTAGTTTGAACGATGTTGTTCATGACGTATGACGTAATTTGCCACGAGTTTGGGGTTTCGATCGCGGGAACGACGATGCATGACTGGTTTTCGGTTAAGCAATCGAAGACTTGAGCAGCAATTGTGCTTGGGTCGGCCATTTGAACTTGTGGTTGGACTCTAGGACTTTCTGGTGGTGAACTGTGTGGTGACGACTTTGGTGTAGAACTGGCTTCTGACAGTTGCTTTTCTGCTGACGAGCTAGCCTCGGTCTTCAACGGAGAAAATTCCAGGTTTTCCAACGGCGGTCCATGCGAACGAAGATGTAACATAAACCTGAAAAACGCAACAGACCAAATGGGTAGACTCCAATAAAAGACTTGAAAATAAAATAAAATAAACTAAAACTTAAAATTTAGACTCCTACGACTCAAAACGAAAATAAAAAAATTGCACGTATGTAGCAAATAAGTCCAAGTAAAGCTAATAACGCAATCGCTAAGTGTCCCCGGCAACGGCGCCAAAAACTTGATGTGCTAAAAGTAGTCAATTAAATATTAACTAAATTAAACAAGTAATAAAAACTAGACTCTTAGACTCAAATAAACTACTAACCGACAAGTGAACCGGTCGACTCTAGTACAGCTAAGTAAGTCCGGATATCGAACCCGCGAGACTCTTTAAATTACGTAAATTAACTAATTATACTTCACCAACTAACACGACTATTTATTTATATATTAAGGGGGGTTTATTATAATACTATTAATTAAACTAATATTAAAATCTAATTAATAAAAGACAAGTAAAAACGAAAAGAATATTTTTATGTGTTTAACTTAGATGATGATGAAACACCACCTAAGCTAGAATCCCCAAAGTTTTAGTTATTAATAAAATAGGAAAATTAAGTTATGGAACCGGGATCGTAAAATAGACCCTTGACAGAAAACCCGAACATGACTCTTGAGCTTCAAGAAGACGCCTATGGATTTCTAACAAGTTTTAAGACTCACCAGTTTTATATTAAACTTCCTTACGGTTATTTAATCGCTTATGTCTAAGTATCTTTTATGACAAAAACCTACCTTACAGCGCGGAATTCTAAAGATAGTAAAGAAGACTCAATTAATTTAATATACTAAGCTGACAATCAAACCTAGACGGACTCCTTACGAAGAACTAAATCCAGCAATCCTGACCAACAGAGATCTATCAATAGCCTATCACCTTACAGCTTTCTAGGCTGGCAGTTCACTTTTATCTATTTAATTAGTTTTATTGTTTCTATGATCTTAATCGATATCAAGAACACACAGTAAATGACCTAACAAAACCCTATCCTATGAAACAATCAACAAGGGTAATGTGAAACAATAAATCTAAATAAATAAAACCAAGTAATCATACGTATCAATTTTATCAAACTCAACAATTTACTTTAAACATAAAATCCATCACGAAAATAATCCCAATCAAAATCAAGCCAAACAAAGGTTCATCACAAGCCTAGGCAGTCTAATAAGTTTAGCCTAGCATATTAAAATCAAAGAAACTAAAATAATTAAGTGCAACAACCAAGCTCATAATTAAAATAATAAATTCAAACTGAACTATGATGATGCTTGGTTGAGTAGTGTTGAACCCAAACGATCCCGGCTCGAACCAACGCTTTCGTCCTTCAAAAACACCTTCTTTTCGGCTCTGTGGGTTTTATCCGTAGGGTTATATAATGATTGTCTTCTCTTTTTCTTTCTGTACACGCCCCCTTTTATAATTTTTGATGACCGATCCTCAGGCCATCAACATCCATTATGGCCCATCCAAGTCTTCTAAACTCTTGCTTTTCTTTTATTTCATGAGGAGCTTCATTTATTTCTTCATGGGCTTTAATTAATTTCATTATTTTATTGCATCAATAAATTTGTCCCTACGTTAGATATAGAATGAGTTACCAAATAAACAATTCAATTTATTATAACAAAGTAAATAGATTCATCAAAGAAATATGCTGTCATAAAACTTTGATCCCTGATTTCTTTATTATTATTATTAAGTGTACTAGATTTGTTATTTAAATAAATAGTTTTAATATTAATAGTTATACGTAACTATATCTTCACAAAACTGATAATCATGATAAATAAATTATGTTTAAAGGTTGACTTATCGGTCTAAAATTTATATAAATGCTTCGTTTTAGCTTGTTGACATTTGAAACCTATAAAATTCAAACTTGAACCAACTAAGGATAATATTTGATAAAAACCCTGGCTCAAAAGTATTTAAAAATGTAGGAAATATTTATTTAATAATATGTTTAATTTAGACCACATCACCGTTTGGTCTAACGAATGCACCAGTTGTATTCGTGGACCTTATTAACAGAGTTTGTAAGCCATACTTGAATAAATTCGTGATAGTGTTCATCATCGATATACTCATTTATTCACGAACCAAGAAAGAACATGAGCAACACTTAAAATTGATTCTAGAATTGCTAAAGAAAGAAAAGGCTATATGCCAAATTTTCCAAGTACTATTTCTGGCTTCGAGAAGTCCACTTTCTAGGGCATATGATCAATAAAAATGGTATCCATGTGGATCTAATAAAAGTTGAAGCAATTAAGAATTGGGAGACACCAAGGTCACCCACAGAAGTGCGTGAATTTTTGGGATTAGCTGGTTATTACCGTAGATTCATTGAGAACTTTTCTTCTATTGCTCAACCCTTAACCCAATAGGCTCAGAAAGACAAGAAATATGAGTGGACAAAAAAGCAAGAAGAAGCTTTCCAACTACTTAAGCAAAAGTTATGTAGTGCACCAATCTTGTCCCTTCCAGAAGGAACGGATAGATTCGTAGTTTATTGTGATGCGTCACGATTAGGCCTCGGATGCGTGCTTATACAACGAGACAAGGTGATAGCTTATGCATCAAGACAACTCAAAGTGCACAAGATAAATTACACAACTTATGACCTGGAACTAAGAGCAGTTCTCTTTGCACTTAAAATTTGGAGACATTATCTCTATGGTACCAAGTGCACGATCTTCACCGATCACAAAAGCCTCCAACACATATTTGATAAGAATGATCTGAATATGAGGCAACGAAGGTGGTTAGAACTACTTAATGACTATGACTGTGACATTCGCTACCACCCAGGTAAAGCAAATGTTGTAGCTGATGCCTTGAGTAGAAAGGAAAGAGAAAAACCACCCGTCCGTGCATTAGGATTAACAATTCGAACAAGCCTTACCACTCGAATCCGAGATGCAGAAAAAGAAGCTTTGAAACCTCGGAACATAAGAACCGAGAGATTTCGAGGTCTGGAGTGTGAATTCATAACAAAGTCTGATTGTACATTATACTTGATCAATCGAGTTTGGGTACCATGTTATGGAAACTTGCGAGAATTAGTATTGGATGAAGCCCATAAATCCAGTTACTCAGTACACCCAGGATCAACCAAAATGTACAAAGATCTCCAAGAATTCTATTGGTGGCCAAACATAAAAGGAGATATAGCGGTTTATGTCAGCAAGTGTCTGACATGTTCAAAGGTAAAATCTGAACACTAGAAGCCATCTGGACTGTTACAGCAGCCTGAGATTCCCCAATGGAAATGGGAAAACATTACTATGGATTTTGTGACTAAATTGCTAACTACCCCCAATAACCACGATTCTATTTGCGTTATTGTAGATCGATTGACAAAATCCGCTCATTTCATTCCTATCCGCGAGAAAGATGGCTTAGAGAAGCTAACTCGGCTATATCTGAAAGAGATTGTAGCTAAACATGGCATACCTGTTTCCATCATCTCTGACAGAGATGGTCGTTTCATTTCTCGATTTTGGCAATCTCTGCACGAATCCATAGGCACACGTTTAGACATAAGCACCGCTTATCATCCCCAAACCGTTGGTCAAAGCGAAAGAACCATTCAAACGTTGGAAGATATGTTGCGAGCTTGCGTTCTCGATTTTGGCAAAAGTTCGGATACTCATTTACCGCTAGCTGAATTTTCCTATAATAACAGTTATCACTCCAGTATTATGGCTGCACCGTTTGAAGCTTTATACGAGAGAAAATGTCGATCCCCTCTTTTTTGGGCTAAAGTTGGAGAGAAACAACTAACAGGACATGAAATTGTTCAAGAGACCACCGACAGGGTCTTCCAGATCAAAGACAGGTTGAAGGCTGCAACAGACAGACAAAAGAGTTATGCTGACAATCACAGAAAACCATTGGAATTCCAAGTGGGAGATCAAGTTTTGTTGAAAGTCTCACCCTAGAAAGGAGTGCTCAAATTCGGGAAAAAAGGAAATCTGAGTCCTATATACGTTGGACCATTCAAGATCATTGATCGAATTGTCGAGTAGCATATCGACTTGAACTACCTTCAGAATTGAACGGAATACGCGACGTCTTCCATGTATCAAATTTGAAGAAATGCTTATCCGACGAATCATTGATTTTTCTGGTTGAGGATATACGAGTTGACGACAAGCTTTGATTCGTCGAGGAGCCTGTAGAAGTCATGGACTTACAAAAGCTTAGACGAAATCGAATCAAGCTAGTCAAAGTTCGTTTGAATTCAAGACTAGGTCCTGAGTTCACCTGGGAACGACAATAACAGATGAAACGAAAATATCCTCATCTATTTCCAGTAGAGACGGAAGCTAGTGACACTTCCTAAAATTTCGGGACGAAATTTCTTAAAGGAAGGGAGAATGTAATATCTGGCAAAAAGTTTCACTAACGTAATTACGTTTATGATCCTAATATCGTTTTATTAATAAAATCTCTCTTTATTAAGGTTCAATATCTTGTAAAGTCAACAAAAAGTCCAAATTTTGGCACGAATCGAGTAAAACGTGCAAAAACCTTGGGCAGCGAGCCAGAACATAAATAAATCTTTAGGATAATAAAATCATCTACAAAATTAAAAATATATACAAAAACATGTGAGACAACATAAAAACATAATTTTGGAAGGCTAGAATCACGAAAATTGGAAAATAAATAAGCATGAGCCAGTACAGGATCCGGAAAGGACCCCACACAAACTATTTCCAAGAAAATGGTTTTTTAGGGTCCATAATGTCAGGAATTTGATTTCGTTCAAAGTATGACAAAAATTATTGAAAACGGGATTCGTTTGGATATTTAAATCACGCAAAAAGCTAAACGATTAATCGGAATTACTTAGTTATTAAATTAAAACTCTTCATATACCCCTAGCCATCCCTTCCACCTCACACCCCCCACCTCCCAAATGATCCAATCCCCTCCTTACAACTCCTCTAGCTAATCATTAGTCCTTCTAAAAACAAGTTGAGTTGTAAGTCATCCAAGCTATCCACCAATCACCCTATAGCCAACTCAATACTCTACATACTCTCTTCCTCTCCCTTTAAATAAGCTTCGCCGAACACCCTTAAACACACATACACAAACACAAATTCTAAAATAAACACACACACATATTAATCAAGATCCAGAAGCATGGAGGTTTAGATCAAGAGATAGAAGATTAAGCTATTAAGAAGCTAGGAGGCATATTACTATCACTCATCCATATCTTCATCTTTCAAAACCCTCAAAGAACAAGTAAGTTTTAAGTCATAATTGATTGATTATTAGTTATGGATGCATAAGGTTTGTTGTTCTTGAGATTGTTTGAAAGCTTGAAAGTTTGAAATCATGGATGAGTATGTTTGTGTGTGGGTGCCGTATGTATGTATGTATGTATGTATGTATGTATGTATGTATGTATGTATGCATGCATGCATGCATGTATGTATGTATGTGTAAAAGGGAGGATTAAACTCAATTACACATGCATAAATTCATCCTAAGACCCTACATTGGTTGTTAAGTTTGATATTGATTGTTATCACTTGAAAGCTTAAGATAAACTTGAATAAACTTGAGGTTAGGGTTTGTTGTTAAATGAAGTTTGGAATTATTATTGGTCTTAAACTTGTTAGTAAGGACTTAGATTATTGAAAATTGTTGTTAGAGATGAACAAAACAAGAAAAAGGTCAAAATTAAAATTTGGGGATTTTGGTTTTGGATTAATTAAGGGGTTTTGGATGAATTGTTGAATCAAAAAGTGATATGGGGTAACTTAATTGAAAGTAAGATAGGTTGTATGTTAGAATTAAAAGTTGAAACTTTAAGATTAACAAAGATTGTTAAAGTTGCTAAATAGGGAAACTTTAATTTAACAAAAGTTGAATTTTTGATTTTGATGTAGATGCTTGTGATGAATGTGATAAATATGTGATTAATAGAAACTTTAAACGAAGATAGGGTGTATGATTAGAAACATGAATTTGTTAACACATTGGTTAAAATGGTCAACAACTTACTAGATATATAAACTTTGTTGAATGGTGAATTGAAAGAATAAAAGGGAAATAGAACACTTAGAATGCATGAAACCCTATCAAACTAATTGAATGAATTAAACTCAGAATTATACATTAATCAAATTGGAAGAATTAAATCAATTAGAACTATCAAATATTAAAAGTTAGAACAACACTTAGAAAATTATTGAAATTTATGTTCTTGTGATTTAAATGATTGATTAGAGATTGATGAGGATAGGAATGATGTAAAAGTGATAGATTAAAAAGAATAGAATCATCTAAAAGTTCATACTTGACTTTGTTGAAAAAGATTATTCTAAAATAGAATAAGAACCCTTTATTGAAAAGTAATGTTTTGGATATGTAATTACAAAATAGGTTATAGATCTGGACTTTTAAAGTATTTAATAATATTTGCACATATAAAAATAGCAAGTTTAGTTAGTAACATTGTTAATGAATTTAGAATATGAAATAGGAACTTAAAACTCGAGTAAACGTGTCTTGTGAAACTATATAATCAAAACTGGAATTTATGGGGTATTATGTGTTATTATATGTGTGAATAGTTCATAAGGTGATTAGTATAGTCTTGTTCAACTTATTTGACTTGTCGGTAACGTTAACAGTCGAAAAATCAGCTTTTTAAACAAAACCGGCACAACTATTAGGGACTGTTTTAGAACAGCCCCTAAAGTGGTAAAATACTAATGTATAACATAAAGTTAATACATGAGAAAACGACAAGATAATAAAACTTAGTCTTAAGTTGTTCATGTCTCGAAAAGCGACACGAAAACGTTAAAAAGTTGCTATTTTAAGAAAATATTAGCAAAAATGAAAAAAAAATTTTCACAAGTTAACTTATAAAACTTTATTATTATGTAACAAGTATTTTACATGATTTATAAGTTACATTTTTAAACGAAAAACCAAAACGGTTCATTTTAAAACCTATAAAACCGACGAAACCGACAAGAATTATGAAAAATAAAAGACTAATGTTTTCTTAAAACTTTCTAGCAACTGAAACTTAAAATATTTTATTAATATTTATATATTTTAACTGTTTATTAATTAATTTAGTCAATTAAATAAAAGTTAACGGAAAAAGAACTATGTGTACTCGTTTATTTGCTTATTGCTTATGTGGACACTAGATTAAGATTAATAAACTAAAAAAATGGGTTTTATATAAAAAGTAAAACCAAGTTTTTATTAACAAAACGTGTATTAATATAGGACACGGGATTTTGGAACGAAAATCTACAAACCGTGAGTTTCTCTATCGAAACCCCTTCGTTTTTTAGTGGATTTGTTTTCAAATTGATATTTAATTGTGTTTTGGGGGAAAAACATATTCTTTATAACATATGGATGTCGTTGATATTTAAAGGCATTTTATTTTACAAACTGTGTCCAACGCGAGATGAGTCTAGTTGGCTAGATAACTGTTAACCGAATTAGTAAGGGTACAGAATTATGGGTAGACCTATCGGGGTGACGCCCCCCACTTCCACCACGTTGGGTTAGAAGTGGACGTATTTTGAGTCTGGTAGGTTTCAGGTTATCAACTATGATAGTCATACGTAATGTTGTATTCTTTGCTCGTCTACAACAACACAATTTGTTTAAGAAGTAAAATGCCTAATGTTTTTATGGCTTAATGATGGTAGATCATTACTTGCGGATTTATGTTATAATGACGGTTGACCATTATACACAGGATGTTTTAATATAATTCGGGGAGTGACGATTACACACGAATTGATATTGGATATAATTACAATTGATGATTATATGGATGTTGTTTTCAATTCATATATATATATATATATATAGGGTTTGTATAAGATACAAATGAAATTAACGTGCTAAACGTGAGAATCAAGTAGAGTAATTATATATACAAGTAGAGTAATTATGTAATTACTCTATGATATAATTACATAATTACTCTACTTGATTATCACGTTTAGCATGTTAATTTCGTTTGTATGTTAATGTTCTCTCTCTCTCTATATATATATATATATATATATATATATATATATATCTATATATATATATATATATATATATATATATATATATATATGGACTATTTTGATTATAAAATGAAACTCACCAGCACATTTTGTTGATCAATATTTTAATATGCTAAGAGGGCGAGGGTGTTTGAATAATGATAAGATTTTAGTAAACCGTGCAATGGCACGTGTATGAAACTCTGATAATGTAACAAGATATTTTCTTTTATAAACGATAAAGCTTTTATTATTAATTGTTCTATTGTTATTGGCTATCGACATCTGTTATAACCCGAACAACTTAAGTTAAGTCTTTCCCTGTTTAAATTAAGGTTTTCGAGGTGTCACACGAGGTGGGGGTGATGAAGGATGACAAAGACAAGGCATGAGCCCTCCTTGTTTTATGGCTTTTGTTGGTCTATTCGATATGGTTGTAAAACAATTTACTTTTCTGTCTTGTGGTGATTCTTGAAACAATTTACTTTTTATGTCATTTAAAACAATAGATAATCAAGGTGGAGGGATCCTTAGTTTTGGGTAGAAGCCTTTGACTACCACTTTAGGAAACTTTTTGTTATTCCTGATGGAGGGATCCTGAGTTTTTGGACAAAGTTCGGAATATCCTTTTGCTTAATAATGATAACCTTTTTCCTTACTTATATCTATTCCTTTTTATGCCAAAAATATATTTTTGAAAAAGCTTCCTTAGACTTCAACTGGATTAAAACATAAGTTTGGAAATAATTTTTCACCACATACTTGGTAAAGTCAATGGTATTCAAACATGTTTTGGATAGGATGAGATCTATATGGATAGGCACTAGAAACTTTGAAGTTTGAAGAAAATCAATCGTTATAAGATTTATCTTGGGTTGAACCTTAAGATCCTACAAGATATGATAAGATAATCACTGAGATGATTAGGTGATCTTGAGGATCCTGGGGAAAATCTGGAAATAGATTTGATCATAAAGATCCCAGAGAAAATACCGAAAATAACTTTGAACTTGGGTTAACATATAAGTGTTAAATATTTGGGATGAGTGACATGAAAAATGCCAATTCCTTATGTAAATATTTGGGACAAGCCAATCGTGAGTGACATGAGAATGCCAAAACCTTATGTAAATACTTGGGACAAGCCAATCTTGAGTGACATGAGAATGCCAAAACCTTATGTAAATACTTGGGACAAGCCACAATTGTATAACATCTTTGGGTTATTCCATTGACAATATACTTGTGGATCCACCATGTAACCAACAACAACGATATTGTCAGCCACCATTAAGACGACTGGTCACGCCATCTTGAATTACACGCGAACAATGCGCACTTTTGGCGAGGGTTTTAAAACCAAGTCGTAGAAAGGTGAAAACCTTTAAAACTTCGAAGAGATTTATACCTTTAAAACCCCTAGGAATGCATTCACTTCTTAGTCGGGATCCCGATTTTTCAAACCACTTTAAAACCTATGTGAGGGTGGTTGTTAGCTCGGCTAACACCCATCCGATGCTTAAGTCAGTAATGGATTTAAAAAATAATAAAAATAATTGAAATTGTAAAGTCAGAATACATACCATACCTAGTTAGAAATATAATTCTAACTTATAAATTAGAGTTTAAGGTGAACTGCATTCCAGTATCTTGGTAGGATCCTGCCATCGATAGAAGATAGTTTATATGCTCCTTTTCCTGGCTCAGCCTCGATCCTGTATGGTCCTTCCCAATCTGGTGTTAGTTTTCAATCACTGGGATCTGTTGTATTTTGAAATGCCTTCCTTAGTACTAGATATCCCACTTCAAATCTTATGACCCTGACATTCTTGTTGTATGACTTGGAGATTCTTTTGCTGATATGCTGTTATACGGATTCTTGCAGAGTCCATGAGTTCATATGTCATGTCAAGATCAGCGGCAAGATCCTGATTTTTGGATTTTAGGATTTTGGAGGCAGGATCTTGCAGTAGGTATCACCATCTCAGTCGCAATCATCGCTTCGGTCCCAAACACTAAATAAAAAGGAGTTTGCCCCGTTGCGTTATTTGATGTAGTTTGATCTGCCCATAACACGATTGGTAGCTCTTTAGCCCACTTTCTTTCTTTATCCCCAACTTCTTCAAATTGTTGACGATGATCTTGTTTGGAGATTCTGCTTTTCCATTGGCTTGAGGGTGTACTGGCTTGGAAGTGATCATTTTTATCCACCAAGCTGCACAAAAGCCAGTAGTTCTTTTTCCAATAAGTTGAGAACCGTGGTCACAGATGATCTTGGTTGGGATTCTGAAACGTGTTAAGATATTTCTTTTAATGAGGATATCACTTCTTGTTCTTTATCTTGGACAAATACCTCTGCTTCAATCAATTTGGAAAAGTAATTTGTCATTGCTAACATGAAAACCTTTCCTCCTCGAGCCTTTGGTAGTTTGCCAACAATATCAATTCCCCGCTACATGAAGGGCCAAGGAGATACGATTGGATGGATGGGTGCAGATGGCTAATGAAGAATGTTGCCATTTCATTGACAAGCATCACACTTTTGAGTGTAGACTATTGCGTCCTTTCTCATGGTTGTACAATAGTAACCAGTCCTAAGGATCTTGGAGAACAATGATCGACCCCCTAGTGTGATTCCCATAGTCTCCTTCATGGATGTCTTTTGGAACTTCTTGTATTTCAGGATCCTTCAGGAAACTCAAATATGGATCTGCAAGAGATTTCTTATAGAAAATATACCTTCATACGAAAAGATTTAGGATTCTCATCCTTAGGAATCTCGTTATGCTGCAAATATCTCTTGATAGGTTGAGCCCAGTATTCCTGATTAGCTTGAGGATCCTGATCAGTTGTGTATTCAGAATCCGTTATTTCATCGACGTAGGGATCCTACTTAGCATCTTCTTTTATTGTTTTTTCTTTATCGAGTGAAGGCATCTTTGTAGCTGGACTCTGGATATGTATGATCGAAATTTTCATTTCCGTTGGGATCCTAAAGGCAGACCAAGATTTTCCAAGGCATCCGCTCTAGCATTTTCCTCCCTATGTACCTGTTCAATAATAAAAGAATCGAATTTCTCTACCAGATTTTTAACTATCTGAAGATATTCAGTTAAGTTTTCACTTCTAACAACATTGGAGCCATTAAAGTTGTTAGAAAGCGATAAGGAATCCACAAATACATGAATATTTTTAATTTCAAAATCCTTGGACAACTGAAGACCAACAATTAAAGCTTCATACTCGACTTTATTATTGGTGGCATGGAAATCACATCTGATTGCCTAGGGTATTAAGTCCCTATGTGGTGATTTCAGGATGATTCCTAAGCCTAACCCCCCCTAACATTTGAGGCCGCATCAGTAAATAAATTTACTTACCCTAACATCAATTTAATTGATATCCACTGTATAGTTGTTGAACTTCCCAGTCTGCTTCCTGCTGGATATCACTACTGAAATCAACCACAAAGTCGGCTAAAGCTTGGGATTTATTTGCTTTTCTTGGCTCATAAATTAACTCATAAGAACTCAATTTAACAGACCACTAAGCCATCCTACCAGACATTTCAAGCTTTCTTAAAACATTTTTAACCGGATAATTAGTTTTAACAAAAATAGAATGCATCTCAAAATAGTGTCTTAACTTGGTAGATGGGATAACTAAAGCCAAAATCAATTTTTCTAAATGAGAGTCCCTGGTTTCAGCATCAAGTAGACTTTACTCACATAGTAGACAGGATGTTGTTGCCCTTCGTGATCCTTGACTAATACAACACTTACAATGTCTCGAAATACCGCAAGATAGAGGAATAATGGCTCACCATCTTCGAGCTTCATTAATAAAGGTGTTGATGAAAGATAGGCTTTCAAATCTTCGAGCGCCTAATGATGTTTCTGCCCCCATTCAAACTTCTTGTTCATTTTCTGGAAATCGTAAAAATTGTAACAACTCAGGTTTTCGTTTATTTTATTAACATCAATTACCCGACCCGTTTCAATTCTGGAAAATTTTTATCATTTTAATTATTGCGTTTAAAGGGTAAAATATTATTAAATATTATTTTATTCTTAATTAATATTATATATATATGTATATATATAAAACTTTCAAGTATATTCATTTTACACCCTAAAGTTTTAGTTTAACCCAGTTGTGTTTCCATCCTTAAAGCTAAAGGATCATTTAGCAAAATCCATTATTATCCAAATCCATAACCCTTTAACCTGTATACCAAACCCATACCCATGACCCAATTAGCAAACTCGCAACCCGGTTATCATTCTTGGGCCGCAATTCACGTCGTTTATTTGGAAATCAAATCAAATATTTTTAAACTTGCCTAATGTGGCCTAATCGACTCTCCTAATTATGTTTAATCAACCTAAGGGATTCTTTCTTGGTAATAGTTACAGCCGACACCCATGTTGACCTCATTATACAGGTAAACGATTTTTATAATTCAATCCATTGTACATGCACCCTTCTGGACACCTCGTGATCAAAACCCTAAGAGGAATTTGTTTAAAAATACCTACAACGTCGAATCTGTTGGCGTAGGGGCCGTCGGCTTCAGATTCGAGATTCATCACCAATTTATTAGCTTTACTGGTAATTAAACTACATTTCTAGTTCGTTTTTGGTTCAATTTCAAAAGCCCTAAAGTTAATCAAACAACAACAAACGGATTAATCGTTTTCAATTGTTAGGGTTCTTGCGAATTTGGGGATTTCATAAATTGATGTACTTAGTTATTTATTATGATATGTTAACCAAATATCAGTCTAGATCAGTTGGTTGGCTGTGTGCGTGGTAAACTTGTTGAACCGGCCAGGGGCGCGGGTTCGAGCCCCCTGGACGCGGTTTTAGTTCTTTTTATTTTTTTTATTGTGTAAAGTTTATTTTAATGAATTCTGGTTATATTATAATTAATATTAAATATCAGATAAATGTTTTTTTATTAGAACCTCGTCCGTAAGCTTATGTATTCCGCCCACCAATCCCGTTACAAGTATCTATGTGTGTGTGTATATATATGTATATATGTAATTTAAGTATTTATTTTTAATAACTAAACACTATTTTATAAGAACCCGACACCAATATTTGTGTTTCTTGTCATTGAATGTTTTTATAAATTTTGCTCATATTTAGTTTTTTTATGTATTGTATTTATAAGGAACATCTTAAATAGATTTTTATTAAAAGATTCAAATGAAGTATTTATTTATATTAACTACATACTATATTTAAATAATAACACATTGTTATTATGATCATCTATTTAGTTATACATTCATATTTTATTTACTCAAATATTATAAGTATATGTTATATTAAAATTAGTTATTTAAATTATTAGTTTATAAATTTTGGTTATATATTTATCATATCAAGAAATCAAGGGTAATTGTATAAATATTAAAAATAATGACTTTAATAATAAATGAGAAACAATAATATTAATCTTTACAACAATAATTATTATAGAAATCCATTGATCAATCAATAACCATTCTAATCCCACACCTAACTTAATCGTATCGCAATCTTAATTCATCAAATTGTGTTATACCTTTTATAATTAATTCATGTTATATTATTTAACTAGGAATCCTTGTCAGTGAATCTCGAATGGTTCATCATTCTCATATCACCACTTTTTTGCTCATCCGATCAAGTGAGTAATCACTTCCCTTTTTACTTATTTTAAACCTTTTTGGAGACATATGCGTATCGTATCATATTTATCTATTATCTAGTATTCAAAATCACAACTGTTTAATCCTTGTGTGTATATCAGTTTATGCCTAATTTGCTATTTGCTTACTTGCTTTACTTGAACAGCATTCAGAGAGGTCCAACATATTCTCAGTCTAGTATGATCATACGACCGTCGTAGTGGCCGGCGTCCAACGCATTGAAAATGGTTTCACTGACACTGCATGGAAACGGTTTAGCCCTTTCTTTATGTTTGATTGTTTGTGTATGTGCTATGGTTTAACTACTTATCTCACAGGAACAGTTTGCATCTTTCTTTATATATTATTACTGTTGTGTCTTAAACTGGTGGTTTTACTCACTCAACATTTGTTGTTGACAAAAATATATTTATACGCATTTGCAGGTTATCAGCTTGGTTGTTTAGCAAGATGAAGATCACGTAGAGATGTTTTTCTAGGATACAAACTTAATTAATCATTGTTGTAATTTCGTTATACTTGATGTACTTAACTATAATTGTTTTATTTGAAATTATTAAATAGATATTGAAATTTATAATGTTGCTTGATAGTAACCTTGAGAGCTGTGACAATCAGCTCACGCCCCGACATTTCCGCCTTAGGTTGGGGTGTGACAGATTGATATCAGAGCCGAATGTTTAGGATAGGTCGTTAGTAGTGCCTTAGTGACATGCTTAGGCACCCCATACGTGCTTATTTGTTTACCTGATGTGTTCTATTTGATTGTTTATAGCTTACGTTATTGCCTTGCTAGATTAGGTACTAATTTAACTTCTTAGTTAATTGTTTATTTTATTGTCATGCACACACACACAAATCCGAAGCTATGCTTCACTCTCAAAATATTTTATTACTCCGAGACTATGTCTCATTCTTAAAATATTTTTATATGTCTGAGGCTACGCCTCAACCTCAAAATAATTTTATTAGATTGCCTTTATTGTCGGGAAGTTCCTTGAGAATTTCCTAGCTTTGTTTTTGCTCTTTTTCACTTAAAACTAGGGAGTGTGACAAGATTCCCCGCTATAGTGAAAGTTGTCAGGCGACCGACACTTTAAGCGTTTAATGTAATCGGCTAAACGGTTACACCCTTTATTGTGTTTTATTGTTTTTAAAATGTCTAGTCGGGTGTAAAACCCATGGGACGCCATGGACACGCCAACTGTGCATTTGCACAATTTGTTATATTTGCGATATTTTGTTGGAACATTATCATCTATGGTGATACACGAGATGTTTCAACTACTAATGCTTGAGTTCATTTATTCGTTATTTAGTTTGGTCGGTCAAATCGCCATGTAACGCTCATGGGCCGACAAACTCAATTGATTCGTTGATTCGTTAATTAAGTTGGGCCATTCAAATTGCCATGTAATGCTCATGGGAGGCCAACTCACACATTTGTTTTGGTTTTGGTATGCTAATAGCTTGGGGAAACAAAATGCTATGGAAAACCCAACACCTCGAAGAACATTTGTTATTTGTTTGTTTATTTGATTTTATATGAAACGATTTATGATTTGATTTAATTATTTAATTATTATATTATTATAGTATTCGGTTACTCAATCATTTACTTATTAAATTACTTTTGAATCAAGATATATTGATTCGAACTATTCATACACTCAAAACATTTTTATTCTCTTGATCGGATGCAAATTCTTCATTCATTAAGACCCGGTTATCACGAGTCAATCAAAACAATTTAAACTCTATTATTAAATTGGTTTTCGTACTCATCTTATCACGTTATTATATCAAAATATCCAATAATTTAAATAACTTTATTGCACAATTTAATAATCGAATAACTATCTTATACTCATGGTATCATATATATAACTTATAAAACATGTTCCAAGTATTCAATTTCAAATTCTAATTTGGTGAAACATGTCAAACTTTGATTAACTAATTGATTTTCAATTTGGATTCTAACTTATCCTTAAGTTATGAATAAACATCAGCATAACATATTTAAGTTTCGTTTTACACAATAACTCATATGAAATCTACACAACTATTCAATCTTCTCATTAAATCACATATTTATTAATCATAGAATGTTTCTCAACATAGAACCACATCAATCATTTATTTTCAATAACCTCCTCATGGCCACATGTTTAGTCAAGGAGATAGCTCTTGCGATTTCTAAAATATAAACTCAATTTCCAAAACATAAATACAATCAATTCAATCTTGTTCATTAACTTCTTCGATAATAAATTCAATTCATTTACCTTTACTCATTATCATAACAACAACAATAACAAATGCAAGCCTAAACATCAAATATATGCTGTTAACCAAATTAACAATCAATCTCAACAAATTCATAGTGTCTCAAATAAGAAATTTACGTCAAAATTCACTCGTTATGCTTCACTTGCCACTATCACTATTCAATTCAATCCTCCTATCGCTTTATACCCAATGTAATCGCCTACGCCACATTTGTTCTCGATTTAATCATGTTCATCAAGCCTATAATTTTCAAACTTATTCTTCTAAACTCTACTTTACAACCTATTCAAAATATCAATTTAATCAACTTCAATTATTCAAATTTTACAGATTTAATTAATCAAGTTATTTTCAGGTAAATCAGATCAATCATAACTAAGTTTATCAAAGAAGATGTTTTGCCATTTTTATTTAAGCATATTTTCTCTTTCTCAATCGTACCTTATAACAAAACTTTATTCGATTTTTGGATCTAAAACAATTTCAAGTAATCATGCTCATACAATAAAAATCTATCTTTTCAAAGACACTTGTTAACAATACTATACTTCCAAAAGATCTTTTGAAATTTTAATATTTTATTTAGAGTAAAGTGCTAAAAATGTCCTTGAGGTTTGGTTGTTTTCACGACTTTAGTCCAAAAAAATTAATATTTTCATCTGGACCCTTGAGGTTTTCCACTCGTTTCCAATGTCGCCCAAATCAATAATTTCGTAACCTTTTACCATTAAATTGGGGGCAATTATGTCTTTTTATATATTTGTTATTTAAACAAAAAAGTCAATAAGCAACCAAAATAAAGATTATTATTATTATTTATTATTATTATTATTTAAACAAATCCATAAATAAAACCTCAAGAAGCCTCCTCATTTCAACCCCTTGCAACCAGCCTTCTTCGACCACCACCGACCGCCCCTGCCTTCTCCGGCCACACGATCACCACCTTTTTCGGCCACTACCACAAACACCACCTCTCTTAAAAAGACTTGGGATGCACCAAAATAGAAAAAAAACAGTGACAAAAATGATTCATCTTCTTCATTACAAGTAAACCCAAGAATCAACTTCCACAACTACAATTTTAAAATTCGAGTACGACGGTAACAAAGCATCGTCAGGATCATAGGGCTTTGAATCTGTAAATGGAAGCGAACATATTGACATTAAGCTTACCTCGAAACGTGCTGGACTCGATGGCCGGTGAGCTTAGGCGAAAACTTGTGGCGGCGGACAAAAGCCGATAACAGGGTACCGGTGAAAATGTCTTGAAACGAGTGTGGAGAGTCGGTATTTACAGTCTCAAATAAGATTTCTCGTTTTCCCTAACTCCCGCTCGATTGATTGTAGCAATAATAATACTTTAAAGATTCAAATCAGTTTCATTTGGTTCGATTTCAAGTTTTTAGTCAAGAGGTGTAGTTACTTGATCGGTATCGGGTTTCGTTTAAGGCTCACCGGAGTTGCGGGGCGGTGGCCGGATGTGGCCTCTGATAGATGAGGCCCGGATAATAAAAAGGAGACAAAACATTTCATGTTAACTCTCTTTAACTTTGTAAAACATTTCTTGTTAACCCCTTAAACTTTGTAAAACATTAAAAAAATTCAATCAAGTAACTGAAAAGACTTATTTACCCTTGACTTAACCATGAAATTAAACAGATTTAATAATTTGGACGATATTGGCAATGATTGGTAAACGTCAAGGGTCCATACGCGAAAAAAAAAAGTTATTTTGGACGAAACTCGCAAAACTGACCAAACCTCAGGGACGATTTTAGCACTTTACTCTTTTATTTAAATAACTCAAAACTTTAACTCATTTTTAACAATATTTTACACAATGACTATATTTTATTTATAACCAAAATATACTAAAATTCTTGTTTTCTCCAAAAATCATGTCTTTCAAATGTTTTGTAACCCACATGATGGAACGAGTTATGTGGACCATCTGACGATCTAAGTAATTATGGAGGCCTACATAATTACCGAAGTCCTCGCATGGAAATCATAATGCGTGCAATTGTGTGACATAATATAGAATAAAAATTAGTTGGGATAACGGTACAAATGTAAAGATGATAAGGACATGGTGGATACGCCGCTGGTACATCCTATATATAAGTGCCCTTATCGGATTTTTATTTGTATCGTTGTTTTGACTATACAAAGTTCCGTGTTATGATATATTTTTTTTATAATTAAAATTTTTCTTTGTCTAAAAAGTAATGGTGTTGTTATAGTATCCTTTAATTTTGGGACGAAATTCCCTAAGTAGAGGAGACTGTAACAACTCGGGTTTTCATTTATTTTAGTAACATCAATTACCAGACCCGTTTCAATTCTGGAAATTTTTTATCATTTTAATTATCGCGTTTATCGGGTAAATATTATTAAATATTATTTTATTCTTAATTAATATTATATATATATATATATATGTATAACTTTCAAGTATATTCATTTTACACCTTATAGTTTTAGTTTAACCCAGTTGTGTTTCCATCCTTAAAGCTAAAGGATCATTTAGCAAAATCCATTATTATCCAAATCCATAACCCTTTAACCTGTATACCAAACCCATACCCATGACCCAATTAGCAAACCCGCAACCCGGTTATCATTCTTGGGCCGCAATTCACGTCGTTTATTTGGAAATCAAATCAAATATTTTTAAACTTGCCTAATGTGGCCTAATCGACTCTCCTAATTATGTTTAATCAACCTAAGGGATTCTTTCTTGGTAATAGTTACAGCCGACACCCGCATCTCATTATACAAGTAAACGATTTTTATAATTCAAACCATTGTACATGCACCCTTCTGGATACCTTGCGATCAAAACCGTAAGAGGAATTTGTTTAAAAATACCTGCAACGTCGAATCTGTTGGCGTAGGGGCCGTCGGCTTCAGATTCGAGATTCATCACCAATTTATTAGCTTTACTGGTAATTAAACTACAATTCTAGTTCGTTTTTGGTTCAATTTCAAAAGCCCTAAAGTTAATCAAACAACAACAAACGGATTAATCGTTTTCAATTGTTAGGGTTCTTGCGAATTTGGGGATTTCATAAACTGCTGTACTTAATTATTTATTTTGATATGTTAACCAAATATCAGTCTAGATCAGTTGGTTGGCTGTGTTCTTGGTAAACTTGTTGAACCGGCCAGGGGCGCTGGTTCGAGCCTACTGGACGCGGTTTTAGTTCTTTTTATTTTTTTAATTATGTAAAGTTTATTTTAATGAATTATGGTTATATTATAATTAATATTAAATATCAGATAAATGTTTTTTTATTAGACCCTCATCCGTAAGCTTATGTTTTTCGCCAACCAATCCCGTTACAAGTATTAAGTATTTACTTTTAATAACTAAACATTATTTTATAAGAACCCGACACCAATATTTATGCGTCTTGTCATTGAATGTTTTTATAAATTTTGCTCATATTTATTTTTTTTATGTATTGTATTTATAAGGAACATCTTAAATAGATTTTTATTAAAAGATTCAAACGAATTATTTATTTATATTTTACGACATACTATATTTAAATAATTACACATTGTTATTATGATCATCTATTTAGTTATACATTCGTATTTTATTTACTCAAATAATTATAAGTATATGTTATATTAAAATTAGTTATTTAAATTATTAGTTTATAAATTTTGGTTATATATTTAACATATCAAGAAATCAAGGGTAAATGTATAAATATTAAAAATAATGACTTTAATAATAAATGAGAAACAATAATATTAATCTTTACAACAATAATTATTATAGAAATCCATCGATCAATCAATAACCATTCTAATCCCAAACCTAACTTAATCGTATCGCAATCTTAATTCATCAAATTGTGTTATACCTTTTATAATTAATTCATGTAATATTATTTAACTAGGAATCCTTGTCAGTGAATCCCGAAGGGTTCATCATTCTCACATCACCACTTTTTTGCTCATCCGATCAGGTGAGTAATCACTCCCCTTTTTACTAATTTTAAACCTTTTTGGGGACATATGCGTATCGTATCATATTTATCAATTATCTAGCATTCACAATCGCAACTGTTTAATCCTTGTGTGTATATCAATTTATACCTAACTTGCTATTTGCTTACTTGCTTTACTTGAACCGCATTCGGAGAGGTCCAACATATTCTAAATCTAGTATGGTCATACGACCGTCGTAGTGGTCGGCGTCCGACGCATTGGCATTTGTTTCACCGACACCCCATTTTTGGTAACTGTAACGATTCCGGCAAATCCAGGTATACCCTAGCCGGTATATACTATTTACGGGTCATTTAATATTGAATATATGAGTTATAGTACGTTTATACGAGTATATATGATTCATAGTACGAATCATACTCGATTATATAGTGAATCGTATTGGAATTACAATTAACCAATGAACGATTATTGAAACCCGAACGAATCGGGAATTACATTATAGACGAAGTATATAATGTTTAGTGATGTTTACGAAGTATTAATGCTTCGGGATAAGTGAATTATAGCACAGAAAAAAGATTTCGATTTATTAGTACGGCGGTACGATAAACGAAACCTTTAACATCAAACCAAGCAAGAGACGATCGATCAAACCGAAAAAGATGCACAAATACCGACAATACGATGTTTTAAGTCATTTAATGTCATGGTTTAAGTTTTTAAAGTTTTTAAATCAGTTTTATGTAAATTTTATTTTAACCCGAAAAACGACCATTTTAGGCTCGTTTTAAGCCGAATTACGAGTTTAAACAAGAAACGAACTGAACCAGATTATCCACAACATTATCCTGATTGCGTAATCTGAATATGTGGCTTAGAATGGACTTGTGGGTCCCATCCCACCCCATATGGTGGACCGATCGGCCCACCCTCTTCATAATATCATTTCATTTTCTTTTTTTACAAGATCAAACTCTCTCAAAACTCTTCATACATTCAAGTGTTCATCCAAATTCATCACTTTTAACCAAGAACACAAGGTATAAACATGTTATAATGCATAATCTTTGGTGTTGATTTCTTAATTTTGAGTTGTTTTGCAAGAACAAGAGGTTCCAAGTGAAATATGGGTGAAAACCCGAGATGGAACCGATCCTTGCTTGATCAAGTGATGTATACAAGTTATACACGGGATCTTGGTCCAAGAAACGAGTTAAAAGTGTCAATAACTAATTTTTACGGTTAAAATCTTTAAAAATGAATTTCCAAGTGAAAGACGGGTGAAAACCCGAGATGAAACCGAATCTTGCATGATTAAGAGATGTATACAAGTTATACAAGGGATCTTGGTCCAAGAAATGGGCAAAAAGAGTCGAGATCGGATTTCTATGGTTAAAACCTTTGTTTTTATATCAAAACCGACACTATGAAAGAAATGGTTTGATTGTTGGTGTAACTTGCTTGGTATAGTGTTATTGTGCTTGTAAGTGTTGTATCTAGTAGCTAGCAAAGGCTAGAAACCAAGATCTTTGCGATCTAACGCTAGAAAACACAAGATAGTTCGGTTTTCGTGTAAATCTATGATTTTGGACAGATTGTAGTGTGCTTAGAGTCGGGTCATGAAATTTCACATAGATGATCTACACATGAAAATATGAGATCTGTGAATTTTTGGTAATTTTTGGATAAAAGATGAATATTTGGTGAATTTAATGCTCGGTTTTGGCCAAAAATGGTGAAAAATAGCTAAACATCATGACAAATTCTGGAAAATTTAAGATAAGCTTTTTATAACATATAAAAGTCACACACAAAATTTGAGCTCAGTTGGAGAAGTCTAAGGGGGCTTTTCGGTAAAACGAGTTCTAGGGCTTTCTAGCTCGGTTTTTGTGAAAATGGCTTGAAAAATGAGTTTTGGGTTCTGGGAAAATTCCAGGGAGTTATGACGATGGCAGGGATCGTCCCAGAAAAATTTGGGATTTTTCTAAAGTCTTTTGGTATTTTTGACATATTTAGTGTTTTAATAATGTTTAAAAATAGATAAATAAATGTAAATATAAAAAAATAAATCTGGAAAATTTTTATAAAATTTCTTACTGTCAAAATAAGTTTTGTGCAAAATTTCAAGACCCGAGACTAAACGGGTAATTATTTGTGCTAAAAAGAACATAAAAACAAATTTTTAAAGCTTAAAACGTGTAAACCGGCAAAACTCGCATAAGCGAGCTGACTGGTATATAAAAACCTAAAAATGGACCATTTTCATAATACTAAGTAAATTAAATAAAAGTAAATCATCCGAAAATAATTCGGATGATTGGGGTAATTTTACCCGATTTTACTGTTTCCGGCACCTAAATGACGGAAACGGGCCCCGCGGCCAAACGGGGTGTCCAAACCGAGCTCTAATTTCATCACTTTAACTAAAATGAAAGTCAAACACCATTTTTGGGTCGGGTGTGAACGAACTCATTTTTGAAACTAAAAACGGATAACCGTGCTAGGCACGCAAATCAAGGAAAACATAAAAATGACAATTTTGACCGTCAGACTCTAAGTAATGGCACAATCTGAGTCCTTAGGAGTGTCACGGGGTTAACATTGTCCCCGGATCGAGTACAGTACTGGGTTAACAATGTCCCCAGATGTACCGATTGACACGGATTTAATTTATGGGAATTATATAGTAACGACTAGATATCATATTACAGATCCAGGCTTATAGCAGTTCATTGTAGCACGCCCCGACTCACAGAAAGGTGAGTTTTCACGAGCCCCTTTTACTGAACTGTTTTAAGTATTTTCCCGGGGCGGAAAACATGTCTTTAATAAAGTATTTAAGTACATACCGATCGTATGGAAACACTTGTATATTTATATATATATGGTTTGATGCACAGAATATATAAATTGTTCATCGTGTGGGATTGTTCTGGGGTAACTTAGTTCCCAGAGGTTATTATTGTTCTGGGGTAACATAGTTCCCAGAGATTATTATTGTTCTGGGGTAACATAGTTCCCGGAGGTTATTATTGTTCTGGGGTAACTTAGTTCCCAGAGGTTATTATTGTTCTGGGGTAACTTAGTTCCCAGAGGTTATTATTGTTCTGGGGTAACATAGTTCCCGGACCCAGAGGTTATAAATGTTCTGGGGAAACATAGTTCCCAGCATAATTACATTGCTAAATAAATGATTATTAAAATGATCTGTCAGTGTTTATTTAAATTAGTGAAACTCACCAACTATTCGTAGTTGACCCGTTTTCTTTACATGTTTTCTAGGTATGCCCAAGTTGGAATGATTGATATGTGCTTAATGATCTGTGCTACTTGTTGGAAGCTTGCTGATCTATATTTTGCAATGAATATATTAATGTCTTATCGGTAAAACTTGTGTGTAACACCTAGACAGTAACGAAACTAGCAACAATGTAATATGATATAAATTAATGTAGTGGTATTTTCTTTATAAGCAATGCTGTTGATATCAGATGTGTCTGTTGCATCCCGTGTACGTTTCCGCTGCGGTTACGGGGTGTTACAGTAACCAATGCCCGTTCTCATGGCAACGGTTTAGCCCTTTCTTTATGTTTGATTGTTTGTGTATGTGCTATGGTTTATCTGCTTATCTCACAGGAACAGTTTGCATCTTTCTTTATATATTTTATATATTATTACTGTTGTTTCTTAAACTGGTGGTTTTACTCACTCAACATGTGTTGTTGACAAAAATATATTTTATACGCATTTGTAGGTTATCAGCTTGGGTGTTTAGCAAGATGAAGATCACGTAGAGATGTTTTTTGGGATACAAACTTAATTAATCATTGTTGTAATTTCGTTATACTTGATGTAGTTAACTGTAATTGTTTTATTTGAAATTATTATATAGATATTGAAATTTATAATGTTGCAGATAGTAACCTTGAGAGCTGTGACAATCAGCTCACACCCCGACATTTCCGCCTTAGGTAGGGGTGTGACAGATTGATATCAGAGCCGAAGGTTTAGGATAGGTCGTTAGTAGTGCCTTAGTGACATGCTTAGGCACCCCATCGCCTTTCTGAGGATCTTGAAATAAATCTATTTAAGGCTGCAATCCTGCCAGTTAACCTCCGGACATCCTTCACGTTAGCTGGTGACTTCAAGTTCACAATGGCTTTGATCTGCTCTGGATTTTCTTTTGTTCCTCTTTTGGAGACTATGTATCCCAGAAACTTTATTGCCCCCACTCCAAAGTGGCACTTGGAGCTTCTTATTATACTTATCAAGAACATCAAAAGATTCTTGAAGATCCCGGAGGTGATCCCTAGACTTCTTTGACCTTACTACCATGTCCTCGATATAGACTTCAATAGTGTCCCCCGGTTGCTCTTTGAATATCATGTTGAGCAATCTTTGATAGGAGGCACGTGCATTTTTCAAACCAAAAGGCATCGCAGTATAACAATATATACCTGTTTAAGTCATAAATGCCGTGTCTTCTTGGTCTGAGGATTCCATTTGGATATGCTGGAATCCCGATGAGACGTCCATAAAGGTTTGCATCTCATGCCTAGTAGTTGCATCCACCATGGAGTCTATGTGTGGCAATGGAAAATAATATTTGGGGAAAGCCTTGTAGAGGTCCGTGTAGCTGACACAAACCCTCTTTAGAAACATTTTTAGAAACACCTTTCATGTCCTTATCCTTCCATGCAAAGGTCGAGGTTCTGCTGTTGAAGAACTTGACCAACTACTCTTCAATTTCTTCTTCTGGAATCCCAGTTCCTATCAACACCTTGATGTCAGGATCCTTATCATCCAGTTGTATTTCTTTGACCTCTTGTTTAGCTTCTTTGAAGACATCAAGAGTTTTGAACTTTGATTGCTATGCATGTTTAGCTATAGGTTTCATCGACGAGGAATAACAATCTTTAACCTCTTTCAATGTTATCTTAGGAAGGCCCTGGATCCAAGATAACATTGAAAGAGGTCAATGCATCAATAACACAAAACTTATGGATAAATTTAACTCCTTTGACATAAATTGGAAGATTGATCTCTCTCACCCGGACCGAGGACTTCGATATAATCTCGGATTCCGGAATATTCATCCTCTTCAGGGTCTCCAACTGAATATTATTTACCGAAATTCCATTGTCCACCAAGATCCTGCGTACAGTTGTTTTTGAATAATTCCTTCTCCACAACCCATTCTAAAAAACTTTTTGGGAGGAGATGTGGGTCTCACAAATGAAAAATTCACATATGGTTTCTTGTTTACCACAAGCCTTTTCTCTTGGGAAAGAGATAATCGTTTTGGGCATGAGTAGAACAAATGTCCTTCCTCATTACAACAAAAACATTTCCTCCGGTCAACAAACTTGTTAACTGGAAGAACATGATTCTCTTCCCGGTCTCTCTCAGCCATAAGTCTATAAAACTTATCATTAGATTGTTTTCTAAAGATGGCCTCTTTCCCTTTCTCAGAGGTCTCACCTTTAACAAAAACAATCTTTTGAAAACCATTTTTCGGTTTTACAGATTCTTTGTTAAATCTAGTGGATTTAACCTCTTTTTACCCAATACTTTGTCTTTTGTGGTAAAAACGAGTTTTAGCAAATTTAAATTTTTGATTACCAGTTTTATCACTTGATTGAGTTTTTTATTTTACTTCAGACAACACATGCTTTGCAGCTTGCTTACCCACCTCACTCTCACACTCATAGTTGTGGAAGGAAATAACAGATTGCTCTCCACATGAAAGAGATGATGATGAAATATCATTATGTGGTGAACCGGTCACCACATTCATCGCCTTGAAGAACCCTTCTGGTTCTTTTGGAACATAAGAGCTCCAAATAGGATTCGATACAGAATGATATTTTGGATCATCCTTTCTGTCCCTTGAAATATCAACAGATGGTTTTTGGACAATATGATCAAGGACATATGATGAGGTGGAATAACTTTTCAGTTTAGTTTCAACCCTTTTAGTTTTAATTTTAATAATTTGAAGTTCCTTTTCGCTTTCACATCAATATGCCAATTGATGAAAATCTGTAGGATTTTCACCCACAAGTTTTTCTCACACGTTTGAAGACTCTCATATGATTCTTTAATACTTTATAATCATGAAACATATTATTGTAGTTGGTTTTTAATGAGTTAATAACAAAATCTTTTTCATCACACGACTCACAAATATGTTTAACCTCTTGAGTAGAAAATGTTACATGTCCGACCATATAAGCATGATGAGTGATCTCTTCTACAACATCTTCATTTCTCACTTTATCAACTGTCACTGGAACAACTTCAACTGGGGCAGTTGCATCACTCATTTCCTCAATCTTTACATTGGCTGATATTTCATCAGCTGCCCCAGTGTCATCTTCTTCATCAACTCCAAAATCAATTTTTCCATGAGGCGGAACTTCTTCTCCATTAAACCAACCTGCAAAACTTTCAAAAATATCAGGTGGCAAAAATTATCAGAAAAATTCATTTAAAATTGAATCAAAACACTTAGAAGATTCCGTCTCCTCGAGATCACTTGACATTTCATCAATGTTGTTCTCCTCCCGATCATCATGTATGTCTTTTCACTATCAGTGAGATCAGCTGCTTTGATGTCGTCCTTTACAGCAGCATCTCCAACATCATTGTCAACATCTTCCACTGCTACACCTGTATTCACAACATTTACCTGTTCTCTAGTTTTTTGATCCTCACCAAATAGCTCAGCTACATTTTCCCTATGAACAATAGAGTTCTAGTTCAACCCTTCATCCAGTTGTGCGTGACAAGCTTTTGATGATGAAGTCTCGGGTTTCTCTGATGATTCAACTGGTACAGGAGAGCTTTGATGATAAATGGCATGTCTATTGTAGTCCGTACCAAAAGGATTAGGACCATTTTCACCAACTTCTTGATTAGGACATTCCTTCTTGAAATGCCCTTTCTCCTTACATCGAAAACATCGGACCTTTGACTTGTCAATTCCAGTAGTTTCCCTAAATCTTTGAGATCTTCTGACAACGGAAGCTATGCACCAACGGATGTCCAACATCTCCATCTCTTCTGGATCGATTTTATCATAATCCTCCTTCATCATGTAATAGCTCCCAATTCTCCCCACGATTAAACATTCATACGACTCGAGGACGGATCCTAGAAAGTTTGTGTTCTTGAACATTCTCTGCAGTAAGTCCATTGATGTTTTAGATATTAACAGCTATGTTGCATTTCATAACATCGGATGATGGAGTCGTGGGTTTCGAGGATTAATCAGGGGAAGAGTTGGTTCTAGTGTAGTTGCTTGTGTAGTGTGGTATGTTAGTTGGTTGAAATTGACTTGTTTGCAAACTACCACCACAATTACTGTTAGTGACGAATGCAGTTTGGATTTTCGGGCTAGGTTCCACCACAGATTATGATGAATTGAAGTATAACCCGATATATTGAGTTACCGCGGTACTCTTCATTTTCTGCTTCTTACGGACTTCGAGCTCTTGGGCTTCTAATTTTTCAATAAATCGAGGAGAATCAACCTAGCGTATGCAATTGGGTTTGACTGTTTAATTATAATGAATGTCTGCCACTCGTCAGATAGAGAATCCTCAAGTTTATCAATATACTCATACTCCTGCTTCTCAATACCCAATCTCCTCGTTTCATTAACTAGATGGCAATACCTCTAGATTAGTTGTGCCATTGTTTCTCCTTTTACCATGGTGAAGATGTCAAATTCCTTCTTCAACAAAGCCATTTTAGACTTCCTCATGTTTGGATTCCCTCTATCCTTGTTAAGTAAATCTTCCCAGATCGAGTAGAATGAGCCATTGTGTAGTATTAATTGGAAAATCTCGGACTTAATAGATTGTTTAAAGAGATTCATCATTTTCTTTTCTGTTGAGTCAAAAAATTGAGCTAAGGGGGAGATTGATTGGTCAAAGATTTGTTCTAAAAGACATATGGAAGATTGGAATCTTCTCAACCTCCTCAGAATTCTCTAAGTAAGGATCCGGGCATACCTTAGACCTCCGAGCAAGCTTTTTACTTAGCCGGGTACGATATTTAGTCTATCGGGTAAGGTTATCTTCAAGAAGTCTTCTTTAGTGGATATCCGAGCAGGGTTTGCAAATTAGTGCATTGCCGGGCAAGGTTCACTAGTTTATGTAAATCCGGGCAAGGTTCACTTTATCGAGCAAGTCTGTTCTTCAGAGCCAAGTTTAGTTCACTTCCGAGTAAGCTTTTGGCTAACCAAGCTCTTGAAGCCAAGTGGTTGGAAGACCGGGCAAGGTATTCATTAATAATTGTGGTCCAAGTAGGCTTGATGTTTTTAATGGAATATCTCTAAGTAACATTGGGCAAGGTTCAACTCAAGCAAGGAACAGTACTGCTGAGTACACTTTGCTAAATAAGTTATTTTCTAGCAAAGAGTTGAATGGACCATTGAAGAACAAGGTTGCTCATAAGGGTTTGTCGGGCAAAGTCTGGCAAAGTCAAGAAGATTGAAGTCTACCCGGTGAGTATTTTACTAGGTAAAATACTCTTCAAGTAAAGCCTACCTGGAAACTGATCCCGAGCACACTTCTATATTACCAAGTCCTGAAGGATGGCAGAGTACACAGTCTACTCGGAGAATGAAGATTGTTGCAAAGCCTACCCGGAAGACTTGTTTTACACTTAGAATAATTCTGAATATGTTTTTTGCATTTAGGGTTTCTAGAAGGAATGACAGCTGTAAAGGTGGTGTCAGGCCTATAAAAGGAATAATTTAGGGCACGCCTCCTAAGGCAGACATACTCATTAATCTAGAGAGAATATTATTTAGTGTGACGGCTGTCTTAGGATAGTACGGATAAAACTTTCCTATCAAGAAACCCTAAATCGATTACCCTTTGTATGATGAACATTATATAAATGGAAATCTTTTGAGTGAATCTTGTGTGTGTTAGTTACCTTTGATTATTATAAGCAACAACCTTATTTGTTATTGATTCTGCCTTTAACAAACAGTAATCTTTCTAAATATAGCAACCTGTCATTAACTCTCTTGTCGGCTCATTTATTTGTGTGAGTTATGGCATGATACGAGTAAGATCCAGCTGAAATCGGAGACCTGACAAGTGGTATCAGAGCATGTTGCTGCTATTTTGGAAATATTGTTGCTAATTGAAGATTTGAAGAAGGATGATGTAAGCAGACCATTGTTCCATTGAAAAGTGACGTCAGCAGCTCTGTTCTTCATTTTTTTTCCAGATCTACAATTATTTGTTGTTTTCTCTTCCTTATTATGAAGTTTTAATTTTTATATATAAATCTTGTTCTAATCGCATCAGACACATCAGATCTGAACAACCGGTTTTCAGATCTGATTATTTTTTGAACTCTGTTTTTACAAAGAAACTACTTTTGATTTCTCAAAATGTCTGGTTACAAGGAACAAGAAGTCTCTACTAACAAGATTCCTAGATTGTATGGACAGGAAAATTTTACAAAATGGAAGGTCTTGTTTGAAGCAGCCGTTTGCTATAATGATGTTGATATGTGAAACTCCATCAATAATGGTCCACAAGGCACTGAAGAGGAAGGTGCAAACACAGCTGCAACTGCTACTATAAGAGAAAGAATGAGAAAAGTAGATGACAAGGCTTTAGCTATGTTAAAGCTAGGTCTGTCTTAGGAAATACTTACCAAGGTTGCACATCATCCCAATGCCAAGGCAATGTATGATGCAATACTTGAAATGTTTGAGGGAAATGTTGAGCTCAAAAACATCAAGAAGCAGAGATTGAAGCAACAGCTAGAAAGATTTAAGTATAAAGAAGGAGAAAGGTTGAAGTCTATTCTGGAGAGGTTCTTAGCAATAGTGAATGATCTCAGAACCATAGACTATGTCATGATTGACTTTGACCTTAATACCAAGCTGCTCAACTCTATACCAAAGGAATGGTACACTGCCTGCAAATTCATCCTTCAGAAGCATAACTTCAATGACTTGAAATTGGATGATGTAGTGTGCTTTCTTCAAGCTGCAGAGATAGAGATGATAGAGAATGAGATGATTAAGGAGGAAAGACCCTTCTTCAATGTTTCAAATGCATTGATTGCACCTATGGGTAATTTGACTACCAAGAATCAACAGCAGATCCCTATCATTGAAGAACCTGTTGAACATAATTTAGATACTCCAAAATCATTTGTTGGTGGTAGCACAAGTAATCATGGAAACCAGCAAAGATTCAATGTGCAGCTGATTGATGACACTGATTCTGCCTCTATGGCAAGTGAGAATGTACCTCACACTAGTGGTGGAAATGGTCAAGGCAGTGAAACACAGGCCTTGCTTTCAATGTTTACCGAGTCATATAATGCATTTGTTGCAAAGAAGTTAATTCACACAAGTGTGGTACAAGATGATCTTGAGCAGATAAATGCTGATGACTTGGAGGATATGGATTTCAAGTGGCAAGCAGCCATGTTGGCTCTTAGAAGCAAGAGGCTTTACAACAGGACTGGTAGGTCACTTCTATCAGGGCCTAATGAAAGAATTGGTTTTGATAAGTCAAAAGCCATTTGCTATAATTGTCAACAGCCTGGTCATTTTGCAAGAGAGTGTAACATGCCAAGAAACTTTCAAATGAACCATTTTCAAAACCAACCAAGAAATCAGCAGCCTCAATATCAGCAGAGACCCAACATCAACAACTTCAACAACAACTTTAACAACAATCCCAAAAACAACTATAATCCCAACTTCAACAACTTCCAACCTCAAATGAACAATCATAATCAAGGAGTGCCTCAGAATCAAGGTTTTCAGAGAAATAACAACCAAAACCTTCAAAATATTCCAAACAACACTGTTCCAGCCAACCAAAACTAGATCAGAAATCAAGGAAATGTTGCTGTAACAACACAGCGTGAAGGTAACTTTGATTGGAGCAACCATGAAGAAGACATTGCAGATGATATCAAGAAAGCAAATGTGGCATTCATGGCCATAATTGAGAAAGAAACTGGATCATCTTCTCAGGTACATTCTGCTTCTTCTAATGATTTAACTGAAGTTATCAATGAATTGAAAATGAAAGCAGGCAAGCTGGAAAGTGAGTGTTTTAAGAAACAAAGTATCATAAATGCATATGAGGCAAGTGAACTGATAAGTGAAGAAAGGATGAAAAATTTGGAAGAATACTGTGTAAACAGTTACCGAGCTCAGAAAAGGTTCACAACTGAAATAGATGGGTTAAAGAAAATGATTATAGAAGAGAAGGTGCAGAACACTAAGTTGCAAGTTGACAATGAATTCTTGAAGAACTTGGTTTCCACCGGAAATATCTGTGGAAATTTAAACCAAGTTAAGGAAGAAGACAAGTACAAAGCAGTACCACCACCTTTCAACAACAACTTTATGCCAAAAGTTGATAAAGAGAAAAGAAATGCATATCTACAACAATTCAAAGATGTTTTTCAAAACAAAAAAGAACTTGTGGATTTGTATAAGAATGTAGAGGTGAGTGAAGAAGGAGAGTTTATTGTGAAGAAAGATTTGAAAGAAGAAAAGTCAATTGGAGTTCAAGTCTCTGAAGATGACTTTGATTCAATTGATTTGAATCAAGATGACTTGAGTGATTTAAGTGATCAAATCACTGATGAGGAAATCAAAGCTGCTGAAAGAGGAAGAAAATACAAGAAACCAGAATCCATTGACAAACTTCCAATGTATCCACCTGTCACATCTAGAATGAAGAAACAGAATGAAAGAACAAAGAGAGAGCATGTGTCCTTTGAAATATGTGAAAAGAAGAGAGTAAATTACAAAGTTGTAAGGCCTCCAAGCCAAGAAGTATTGGAAAAAGATAAAGCAGAACAACAAGAAAAGAGTAAAAGAAAATGTGGATGTTGAAAACTTTATCCCTGTTTATCCTATTTTCTCTAATCATGAAGTCCTTAATATTGAGAAGTGGAAACCATGGAAGAATATGAAAAGAGACAATCAAGACATAGAGAGAGTCAAGATGAAGAACCACTGAATATGCAAACAATTGTGTTTATAAAGAGCAAGACTGAAAGACAAGACATCAATATTGAGGAGTTTGTTCCTTTCTCAATCAATTTTGATAGTCTAAAAAATCAGAAGACCATTGGAGTCAAAGAACCCAGACCAAGTGATAGATTCAAGAAAGAAAAAGAACATGAGAAATACAAAGGAAAGGTTTGGTGCAAGAAATGTGATGAGTATGGTCATCACACATATTCTTGTAATGAAAAACTCAAATTCAAGCCTTTTCATGTCCCAGATGAAACAAAGTATCGACAAGACTTTGTTGTGTACAAGCAAAAGTATGATGAATACCTGGGAAAGGGAAAAGTTTGTGAAAAGGAAGTTCTGAAGAAAGAAACCCAAAAGCCTCCAATGAAAGCAAAGAATTGTGGCTAAGCATGCTCAAAGGAGTAAATCTCCTGTAAAGTATGAGAGAAAGGTTAAACAGAACTCTCAACACTTGAGAATCATCCCTGAAAAGGATACTCAATATGTCAAATCTGATAGTTCTCAAGGATCATCAAGCAGTGAGAAGACGAGAAAAAGAGGTGCATTTCCTAGAAAGAAACCAACAGAACTCACTGGTGATGAAAAGTTTCTGATGAAACATGGATTTGAACCTGAAGGATTCCTTTGGAAACCTGAGGCTGAAACCAAGGTTGAGACAGTTCCTGATGTGAGAGACTACTCTGAAAAGAAAGACTATGTGGTGAAGGAGTGTGACACTGCATCAGAAGACTGTCTAGGCTCAACCTCATTTGTTAAAATCCCAAGAGAGTGTGGTTATAAAACAGACAATTCAAACAATATAGAAGTCACTCATGAAGATCCTGAACCATCAACACTCACTTCCCAAGCTGCCTCTAAAACTGAACCTGATGAGCTGCAAGTTGATCTAGCTTGCATTCATCTCTCAACTGATCAAATTCTTTCTTTTGTGCAGGAACAGTCCACTCCTCTGAATGACATATGGTATATGGATAGTGGTTGTTCTAGGCACATGACTTGTGACAAGAGATCACTTGTCAATTATGAAGAAAAGTTTGAAGGTCCTGTAGCATTTGGGAGTGATGAGAATGGTGGAAAGATTCTAGGGAAAGGATCTTAACAAATGGAAAAGTCTCATTTGATAATGTATTTCATGTTGAAGGTCTTCAGTATAATCTACTGAGTATTTCACAAATATGTGATAAGGGATACAAAGTCAGTTTTGATGACTCTCATTATTTCATCCTAAAATCTGAGTTTGTGATCCACCTAAAATGATTATGATGGTGGCACCAAGAAATGGCAACTTATATGAATTGAATATGAAAGAAGCTGTTTCAAGGGGAGGTGCATGTTTTGTTTCCAAAGCCACTGAAAATGAATCAAAATTGTGGCATAGGAAACTGTGTCATGTGAACTTGAAGAACATGAATAGACTTGTCAAAGGTGAGCATGTAATAGGGTTACCTACAAGAGAATTCAAATTGGAAGATCATTGTAGTTCATGCCAAAAAGGAAAACAACACAAATCTCCTCATAAGCCAAAGCTCATCAACTCAATTGATCAAGTACTTGAATTACTTCACATGGATCTCTTTGGTCCTGTGAGTGTGCCAAGTATAGGGAAGAAAAGATATTGTCTTATGATCATTGATGACTATTCAATATATACTTGGGTTTATTTCCTAAGTACCAAGGATGAGACTGCAGAGTTGATTAAGGGTTGTGTAACAATGATTAAGAACTAATTGAATAAGAAGGTTAAAATGATGAGAAGTGACAATGGTACAGAGTTCAAGAATGGAGTTATGCAAGAATTTTGTACTGCAAAAGGAATCATTCAATAATTCTCAGCTCCTAGAACTCCTGAAGAAAATGGTGTAGCAGAAAGAAGGAATAGAACTTTGATTGAAGCTGCAAGAACCATGTAAGCAGATGCTAATTTGCCTGTTACATTTTGGGCTGAAGCAATAAATACTGCATGCTATGTTTAGAACAGGGTGCTTGTTAACAAAAGGCATAACAAAACTCCATATGAAATATTCCACATAAACCTTATATCAAGTTTTTCAAGCCCTTTGGATGCAAATGTTTTCTTCTGAACACAAGAGACTATATGAACAAGTTTCAAACAAATTCACTAGACTGTTTCTTTGTTGGATATTCTACACACTCAAAAGCATACAGAGTATATGTGAAAGACCATTTGAGTATTATAGAATCATCTGACATCATCTTTAATGAGAATCAATTCAACACAGTTGATGGTGCATCATGGCTGTTTGATCATGAAAAGTTGATAAGGTCCTTAAAGATTTATCCTGAAGACTTTGATGACTCATTCTATAGGACCAGTGAAATTGAGGAGAAAAAGAAGAAACCATTGGACTTAGAAGAATTGTGGAAAAAGGTTGCTAGAAAAGAAAAGGAATATACTTTTGTAAAGAATTCCTCATGTGATATTGTTGAACAAGTTCAAGAAAATAATCAAGAAAAAAATCATAGTCCTGAACATGATCATACTGAAGTTAATCAAGACAATCAAGATAAACAGAATGATCAACTTCAAAATGAGGGAAACACAAGCAACCAAGCAAGTGAAGAAGAAGCTGCATCTACTGCAAGATTTCAAGATCTGTTTCAAAGATTGAATTTAGAAAACAATGGTGCATCTACTTCAGGACAACATAATGATGACGCACCAAAATTTCATGATGCAGAAACTGATTTGATCATTGAAGAACCAGATCTCAATGAAAAAAATCTTGACACAAATTTGTCTACATATATGATTGTACAAACTCCTTATGTGGAAAAGAATCATCCTTCTGAAAACATCATTGGGGTTTTGCATGAAAGAGTCACAAGAAGTCATTCTGAAATTGCAAACATCTGTCTTTACTCATGCTTTCTATCCCAAATAGAGCCAAAGAATATTGCTCAACCACTAAAAGACAATAGTTGGGTGGAAGCAATGCAGGAGGAACTAGCACAGTTCAGAGACCTACATGTGTGGGATCTTGTTGATAGGCCAATAGACAGATATGCAATAGGAACCAAATGGGTTTTTAGAAACAAAAGGGATAAGATGGGTTTAGTGATTAAGAATAAAACTAGACTTGTGGCACTGGGATGTCTTCAAGAAGAAGGAATAGGCTTTGAGGAAGTCTTTGCACCAGTGGCAAGACTTGAAGCTATCAGGATCTTTCTTGCATATGCTGCCTCAAAGAACATTAAGGTGTTCCAACTTGATGTTAAGTCTACATTCCTAAATGGAAAGATTGATGAAGAGGTGTATGTAGCTCAACCTCCAGGTTTGAAGGATCCTTTGTATCCAAACAGGGTGTATAGTTTGAACAAAGCCTTATATGGATTGCATCAAGCTCCTAGAGCTTGGTATGATGAGCTGTCAAATCATCTTCTTGAAAATGGTTTTCAAAGAGGAGCCATTGACAAGACACTCTTCTACAAAAGGAAGGGATCAGATTTGCTTCTGTTACAAGTGTATGTGGATGACATCATCTTTGGATCTACAAATGAACAAATGTGCATGGAGTTTGAAGGGGTAATGAAGTCCAAATACAGCATGAGCTCTATGGGAGAAATGAATTTCTTTCTTGGATTACAAGTTCAACAGAAAGCTGAAGGGATCTTCATTCACCAAAATAAATATGTGCAGGACATCTTGAACAAGTTCAACTGTCATGAGTACAAAACTGCTTCAACTCCAATGGACACCAAATAAAAGATGATTGAAGATGAAAAGGGGGAGCCTGTGGATGAACATGAATATAGAGCCAAAATTGGATCTCTGATGTATCTGACTACAACAATACCAGATATCATGTTTGCTGTATCTGTGTGTGCAAGATTCCAATCAAGTCCAAAAGTCCCCCACATGAATGTTGTTAAAAGAATATTCAGATATTTGAAGGGAAGACCAGACTTAGGGATTTGGTATCCAAAGAACCAATCTTTTAATCTGATTGCCTATACAGACAATGATTATGATGGCTGTAACATGAGCAGAAAGTCAACCTCAGGAGGATGTCAATTTTTGGGTGAAAGACTAGTGTCATGGCAATGCAAAAAGCAGACTACTGTCTCAATCTCTGCTGCAGAAGCTGAATATGTTGATGCATCTGCCTGCTGTGCACAAGTTCTATGGATTCAAAATTAGATGCTGGACTATGGTTTGAATTTTCTGAACACCCCTATTCTTATTGACAACACTGCTGCATATTTTACTGTTAAAAATCCAGTTCAACATTCTAAAACTAAGCACATTGAAATCAGACATCACTTCATAAGAGATTGCAGTTAAAAGGGTTTGATTGAAATGCAAAGAGTTGATACAAGTGACAATTTGACTGACCTATTCACCAAACCACTTGATAGAACCAGGTTCAACTTTCTTCTGAAAGCCCTGGGAATGATCAACTCTGATGAAATCTGATTAAGGATGTGTGCCTAGTTGTGTACCTATGTGCAAACTAATTATCCTGTTAGAGGTCACACACAATGAATGTTTAGTGAATATTCTTGATTATGTTGCTGAATATGTGAACTGTTATGTGCTTTAACTGATTATGTGTGCAAAATTAGACATGATTATTTGATTGATAGGTTTGCATGTTTATCATTTGATGTGCATTTGTGATGTTAGAATGAGTGTTCTTTTTATAATTTACTTGTTAGAGTAAGCTTATCTGACATCACTGCTTAATTGCTTGAATATGTGCTAAATCTTGAATGTTGGTATGGTTTGCTTGTCTTGATAATGTTATGTTTGATTAAAATTTGATAATGTTACAACTGTTTATGTCAAAATGAGTCTTATGTCAAACTTAAGTGATAAAAATGAAGTTTTCTAATGAATTTTGCATAAATACTTTATTTTGGTCAAAACTTGAGCAAGTTGATTAATGGTGTAGAGATATGATAAGATTATTCAATTCAAACTTTAAAGAAGCTTAAAAGAAGGATTTTTTTTAAAGGAAAGTCTCAAGTAGTTGTTCTTGCTGAAAATTATGTCATTTGCTCAGTTGGAAGGACATGTACTTGTGTATGTTTGGTCCTTAAATCTCTACAGATTCAACGGATAGCCATTGACCTGAAAACTGAATGCATTTGGGGCAATTATAACTTGTTTCTTATTCCTTCACTTAAAACTATGTCAATAGCTCTGACTTTGAAAGGACATATATTCACATGTATGTTTAGTCCTGTTAACCACTTTTGGTCAAACAGGATAGCCGTTTACCTGCCAATGAAGAGAAATTGGGGTAATTGAATATTAAACCGAATTAATGGGAAATGATAGTACATTGACTACTTAGCCAATCATAAGGATTTAATAGGCTAAAAGGACCTTAGTATAGTCATTAACATGTATAGTTGCTTTCTCATGATGATGTAAAATCTAAGGTGATATAAACATAATGAATATGCTAATCTTTATGTGGAGATACATAGTTGTCTTTGCATGTCTCAAGATAAATCTCTCCAAATGATAGGCAGAAAAGTGATTACACAGTCATACACAAGCCTGTTGTTATTTGGTCAACCAAAAATGAAACATCTTTAAATATGACAAAGAACATGTGTTAGAAAATCTGAGAAAATATCAAAAACAAGGGGAAGAATGAATAAATCAACCAAAAGTTGATATGTGTTTTAAATATTTTATCAAACAAGAGGGTTACAACAAGAACTACAAAGATGTTGACAAAATCTATCTCATCTTGAATGAAAGGCCTGTTATTTAACAGTAAGTCCAACGTTCAACCTTTATATATGTTTGAATATAAAAAATTACAAAAAGATTCAATAAGTTCTGTCATACAAAAACAATTTTTGACCAAATACAGGAGGTTGGAGTCAAATTGGGGTGATCTGGGGAAAGCCAAATAAGCTTTGAGAAGAGATATGAGGCATCATAGCACAGTGTTGACCATTAAATGCGTTATGCTACTAAATGAACCTTAATCATATCACCAAAGAGATGAAATTCATGCTAAGTTTATACCTGCTGTTAACATATCATGTTGTCATAATAATGCTGAGAATGAAGTATTGAGAAAGTTACTTAGTCAATATGATCCCATTTTTGAGATCTTTTCAGAAAATGAAATAAATTGTTTTGAAGAGAAATACAACTGAAATTTGATCTCTAAATGCACCATTTGCTCTTAAACTATGATATTTAATGCAAAATATATTTTGACATGTGGTTTAAGTAAAAAAGTGTTGCATTTTGCCTTTAATAGGTTGAATATGTAAGTTCGGGTAAGGTTTGATGTTTTCTAACCTTTCCGAGCACAAAACAGTTGAATATGGTTGAATATGTATTTTTGGGTAAGGTTTGATGCTTTATGACCTTTCCGGGCAAACTTAGTCATTTTTGACTAAGTTTATGATTTTCGGGCATGTTTTGAAGTTTTTACACTTTCCGGGTAGAGTACACTATTGTACTAATTTCCCGAGCAAGCTTGAAGTCTTGAGATGATTATGTGCTATAGCTAGCTTTTAACAAGAAATTCTTGTTCCGGGAAAGCTTTGCATTTTATATGCTGATTGTTATTCCAAGCAAACTTTGTGAACTTAGGATTTGTACACCGAGTAAGCTTTGTGTTTTGTGTGAATATGTTTTTCTTTGAAATGTCAAGTGTTTTCGGGCAAACTTTGTTTTCCGGGCTCACTTTATATTTCAGGTACACTTTTGTTCCCTCAATATACTTGGTAATTTCAAAAATTGACTTTCCAAGTACACTGTCTGCTAGAAGTTCTTTTTCGGGCACACTTTGTACTCTAGGAAGGTTATTCGAGTATACTTTGCATAAGAAGGTTGTTCGGGCACGTTAAAACATTGTGAAGGTTGCTGGGCACTCTATGCTTCCAAGTATGCTTGATTGAATATGTTTTTAATATGCTTGATTGAAAATGTTTCTTGTTCCATTAGGGTTTATTCTAGCTTGAGCTTTTAATTTAAAATTAAGAAATTAATATGGGTATCTTAATTGATTCCTAGCAAGGAGGTTTATTTGATACTTTATACCTGATTATATGCCTTTTGATTAAATTCTCAAGAAATCTGGTATTTCGGGTAAGCTTTCTTCATAGTGTCTTGAATTTAAATTACTTAGCTTGACCAAGCATGGTTTGTAAGAGGAAGGGATCGGGCAAACTTTGTAAATCTAATCATGAAAATTTTACAAAGCGAGGTTTGATGTTTTATTTTATCGGGTAAGCTTTGTGTAAGTGGAAGTACACCGAGTAGACTTTGCAAAGAGTTGCTTTTCCGAGTAAGGTTTGCTAAATCTAAAATGAAAAAGAATTATGTGTTTCACAAATGTTTTAAAATATCAAGTGGATAATGTTACCGTTTGACATCTAATAATTCACTAAACGACAAAAAGCATTTAAAACCCACTTTCAAAAGGTATATAAGAGGGAGTTAGGCAAAATTTTTTAACATTACTTTTCCCTCTCTCCTTCCACTGCAACTGCTTACTCACAAAGAAACCTAAACCGACTTATCGCATTCATTATTAATCCAAACCCTAATTTGAATCAGCCCTCTAATACCGACTCGGTAAGCAATAATAATGTGTTTTCCGATTACGATTAGACTATAATGGGCTATGATTATGTATTTGATTACTAATACTCTGTTTATGTGTTTAGGTTATAAACTTGTCAAAGAACAGGTTCTTGATGATTTTTCTCTCTTTATTCTTCATTTTTATAACTTGAAATTACTTAAAGTAGTGAACGTTATGACTAATTTCATTTTGAATATGTTTAATTGTGTTGTTCAGATATGGCAGAAGAAGAAGAACAACCCAAATACTTCTTTGAAAAGAAGCATAACATGTGTGCACTTTTGCAAGTCACACCTGATAACGAGCCGGTGGCGAGAATGATTACGTGGATGGCTCAATCGAATGTTAGATTTGCTTTTACAGAATACCCAATCATCTACAGAAATCATTCACTAGATTTCTGGAGATCTGCAAGATTGGTTGATGACATTAATGGGAAAAGGATCGAAGCAATAGTCGCAAGCCATGAAATTCAACTGACAGAAAGAATGATTAGAAGATGCTTGCGGTTGAATGATGATGATCATAATTCAATAAACTTCAACATAGCTCACTTGATGAGAATATTTGAGCAGACGATGTGTTATCAGGGAACTCTACATGATGGACAGTTTCAAAAGGGGATGTTCCCTATGCTGTATAGATTCCTTATTCATCATGTGATACAGGGGTTTGCTCCATGAAAAGGATCACGGACTCTGATGAGTCGTGATTTAGCAAATGCCACTATGGGGATTATATATGACTTGCCATTTAATTTCTCAAAGATGATCTTTGAGGGATTAGTATCAAATTTGAAGAAAGCTGAGTTAGATAGATTTCTGCAGTACCCAAGGTTCCTACAAATAATCTTCAACAGTGAATTACAAGATCTACCCACTATTGGCATTACACACCTACTGCAGAATCCAGACACAAACAGAAGAATCAGAAATCTAGGTGTTGCCAATAGATTTGAATCAAACGTCCCATTTGAGATCTTGCCATGGTTGTTGGACCATGACTTGAATGTGATGCCAGTGCCTGAGTTAAGCTCAAAGGAGGAAGGAGGGGAAGATGTTTCTGGAAGTGATAGTGACGACTCTGATGGAGAGAACAATGCTGATGATGGAGATGAAGGAGGGGCTGGAGGAGCCATGATTGTTGGTGCACAAGTTCAGGGGGAGAAACCTGAGGAACCAGAACATCTCATTATTACAACACCACCACAATCACCATTACCTATTGACCAACCCATTATACCATCACCACCACAAACTCCACCACATCAAACCACTCAATCCCCACCCCAAACCTTAAGCCAATCACAGCCTGAAACATCGACACATACATCCCCAACACCACAAACACCACCAACTACAGTCCCAATTCAAACTGATTCTTTTATTCCAAGCCCACTTCATACACAATCACCACCACAATCCATTGTCCAAACTGAAGTCACAAACCAAGAACGACCTGAACATGAACCCTTTTCTACATCACCACCTACAACCTCACATTCTGACACAGACCTACTCCTAAGAAACCTGGAGTTATTGAAAGAAAATGCCGAATTAAAGAAGAGGAATGAGAAGGTTACTATGGAGAATGTTATGTTGATAGAGAAGTTGGTCAGAGCTAAAATGAAAATTAAATCCCTGGAGCAGGAGGTTGAGAAGACCTCAGCTGCCCCAAAACAGGGGGAGAATGCAAAAATATGCCAACTGACTCAAGGGTGAATGTTGACACTGAGATGGAAACAGGTGTAGAGACTGTTGTAACAATTCCGACGAAACCAGGTATACCCAAACCGGTAGACTGTAGTTACGTCATACTTAATGTCGGGTACATGAATTACCATAGTAATCATACGCGAATACATGGTTCATTGTACTGATTGTACGTGAATATATAATTCACCGTATTGAATATGCGATCAATCGATCGATAGTTATTGAAACCCGAGTGAATCTCCTAATATATAAAACCATACATTGTAAGTTATAATCATATAACGAATATATTTTTATATTTAAACCTATACGTCGAATGATGTGTCTAAATTAAGATAAAGTCCTAAACATGTTAAAACACACAATTAACTTAACGTAATATATGGTAGTTTCTATATTTATATCCTAATTATTTATTCCTATGGTATATAATACTAATTAATATATGTGCTAACACCTTATATTAACTTGTTATCACTTTTCATTCCTATCCACATTCTATGTACAGTTTCGAAACTCATCACAATTCATTTAAACCCAAACCAACTATTGAAACAATTACTATCATAAATTTACAAGCCAAAAAAAAAAAAAAAATTTAATTGATGTTAAACAAAACATATAGTACACACACTTGGTCAAACTTTGAGGGCCACCCTACTTTTGTGTACCTGTGACCACCCCATCATTTCCACCCTTGCCCGAGAGCCTTTACCCCTACCATACCATGTCTATCAATTATTCCCATGATTCATGGGATTTGATCTAATATCTCCTCAACCTAAATATCATACTAGATTTTTTAAATTACATTCCATAACTCTCTTTTTCTGTAAATAAAGCTCTAGAGCATTTCACAACTTTCAAACAGCAAACACTTTCAATCACCCTCAAACATTCGGTTCCCTCATTTGAGCACCATCATCTTAACCTACTTAGCCATACTACAAACCAAGGATGTATCTAGATAAAACATGAACTAAAGACTTTAAGTTGGTAGAGCAGAAGTGTTTAAGCAGTGGAATCAAGCCAGTACTTACTTCCTAAATCAATACCACAAAACGCCATCCTCCGCTTCCATCGAGCGACCATACCACCACAACCGTTGGTCACCTTTACTCTCTTTACACTCTCCCTTCAGGTCCTTAAGAAACACACATCCACGCATACACTGCTGCACTCCTTTTCCTTTGACATCCCGCTACCACCGTAACACCATCACCACCCGTGCACCACCGTAACGCTACGGTCCGTTATTACACCTGACACAATCTTCAGTCTCTTCCGGAAAACCAGCATACCGAGACCGTTACCGGTTTTCCAAGCTAGAACAAAGATTTGGAACGTTAGATTGTCGACCAAGAAACACGAAGTGGATCCAAACTCACGCTCTTCTTAATCTTCTTAAAACACATCTATTATCGTTGACGCAAGAATTGGATTTAGCTAATTCTCTTGGTCACCAGAAGGAAATTACCAGGCTCTGTGTTTAGTGGTAGATAAGGCGTAAAGACGAGTTTGTAGCTTGTAGTGGCGGAAAACGAAAGGTATATTCGGTTTATGTTCGGTTTTGGAATTGTGGACAGATTGTTGATGGTTTAGAGTTAGGTCATGAAATTTTACAGGGATGTTCTACACATGAAAATAAGAGTTCTGTGAATTTTTGGTAATTTTTGGATAAAAGATTAATATTTGGTGAATTTAATGCTCGGTTTTGGCCAAAAATAGTGAAAAATAGCAAAACATGATGAAAAATTCCGGAAAATTTAAGATAAGCTTTTTATAACATATAAAAGTCACCCACAAAATTTGAGCTCAGTTGGAAAAGTCTAAGTAGGCTTTTCGGTGAAACGAGTTCTAGGGCTTTCTAGCTCGGTTTTGGGTGAAAATGGCTTGAAAAATAAGTTTTAAATTCTGGAAAAATTCCAGGAAGTTATGAGGATGATAGAGATCATCCCAGAAAAATTTGGGATTTTTCTAAAGTGTTTTGGTATTTTTGATATATTTAGTGTTTTAATAAGATTTAAAAATAGATAAATAAATGTAAATATAGGAAAATAAATCTGGAAAAATTCCAGAAAGTTATGAGGATGATAGATATCATCCCAGAAAAATTTGGGATTTTTCTAAAGTGTTTTGGTATTTTTGATATATTTAGTGTTTTAACAAGATTTAAAAATAGATAAATAAATGTAAATATAGGAAAATAAATCTGGAAAAATTCCAGAAAGTTATGAGGATGACAAGGATCATCCCAGAAAAATTTGGGATTTTTCTAAAGTGTTTTGGTATTTTTGACATATTTAGTGTTTTAATAAGATTTAAAAATAGATAAATAAATGTAAATATAAGAAAATAAATCTGGAAAATTTTTACAAAATTCCTTACTGTCAAATTAAGTTTTGTGCAAAATTTCAAGACCCGAGACTAATCGGGTAATTATTTGTGCTAAAAAGAACATAAAAACAAGTTTTTAAAGCTTAAAACGTGTAAACCGGCAAAGTTCGCATAAGCGAGCTGACTGGTACATGAAAACTCTAAAAATGGACTATTTCATAAATCTAAGTAAATTAAGTAAAAATAAATCATCCGAAAATAATTCGGATGATTTGGGTAATTTTACCCGATTATACCGTTTCCGGCACCGAAATACCGGAAACGGGCCCCACGGCCAAACGGGGTGTCAAACCGAGCTATAATTTCATCACCTTAACTAAATTGACTGTCAAACTCTAAGCAATGTCAATCTGAGTCCTTAGAAGTGTCACGGGGTTAACATTGTCCCCGAATCGAGTACAGTACTGGGTTAACAATGTTCCCAGATGTACCGATTGATATGTATTTAAGTTATGGGAATTATATAGTAACGACTAGATATTATATTACAGATCCAGGCACGTAGCTGTTCCTTATATTACTCACCGACTCACATCAAGTGAGTTTTCACGAGCCCCTTTTAATGAATTGTTTTAATTATATTTTCCCGGGGCGGAAAACATGTCTTATTTAAAGTATTTAAGTACATACCGATCGTATGGAAATACTTGTACATTTATATATATATATATGGACTGATGCATAGAATATATAAAATGTTTATAATGTGTTATTGTTCTGGGGTAACATAGTTCCCAGGGGTTATATTGTTCTGGGGTAACATAGTTCCCAGGGGTTATTATTGTTCTGGGGTAACATAGTTCCCAGGGGTTATTATTGTTCTGGGGTAACATAGTTCCCAGGGGTTATTATTGTTCTGGGGTAACATAGTTCCCAGGAGTTATTGTTGTTCTGGGGTAACATAGTTCCCAGGGGTTATTATTATTCTGGGGTAACATAGTTCCCAGGGGTTGTTATTGTTCTGGGGTAACATAGTTCCCAGGGGTTATTATTGTTCTGGGGTAACATAGTTCCCAGAAAGTTATTGGAAATGTTCTGGGGTAACATAGTTCCCAGCATGATTATATGGTTAATAAATGATTATTAAAAAATGATTTGTCAGTGTTTATTTAAATTAGTGAAACTCACCAACTATTCGTAGTTGACCCGTTTTCTTTACATGTTTTCTAGGTATGCCCAAGTTGGAATGATTGATATGTACTTAACTATCTGTGCTACCTGTTGGAAGCTTGCTGCTCTATGTTTTGTAATGAATTTATTAATGTTTTATTGGTAATATATGTGTGTAACACCTAGACAGTAACGCAACTCGCAACAATGTAATATGTTATAAATTAATGTAGTGGTATTTTCTTTATAAACAATGCTGTTGATATCAGATGTGTCTGTTGCATCCCGTGTACGTTTCCGCTGCGGTTACGGGGTGTTACAGAACTTGGTATCGGAGCCATTGGTTATAAAGAATTAGGATGTCTGAAAAAGATACCTAAAATATAACCAGTAGCTCAAGTATTATAGGATCTGAATATCAACTAATAATTTATAGTGACGAGATCTGGATGAACTTGGATGGACAAGTGAGTTGTTATGGTCCGGAACATAATAACAGACTTGTCCGTACGAGGGAGTTCAGGGGAAGTCACGGGGTACGTTAATAGGTAAAAATGGCAACATATGTGTAAAGTATATAATATCATTTATACGTGCTAATGTGTATATATATATATGTACGTATCTTGTGGGTACATGTGTTGAGAAATAGGACCCGGATAAGGAACCGGGGGATGAAATAATAAAAGTACCGAGGATGCTGAAATTTCTAGAGCATCGGTGGATAATGAGTCTGACTTATCGGGGCATAGTTATGATAGTACCAAGTTAGATCTCCCGTTTAACATTAACCAGAAATATCTAGTAACCGTCACTCCCAACCAAAATTGATAAATCCCTTACCCTACCAACACCGGTACCGTATATCCTAATAACCCCCTATGTTCACCCGAACCGCCAACCCTCACGTACGGACGGACCTGTACGTGAATCTATTCTTATTCCGTTAAAAAAAAAATTGATAATAAATGAGCAGATAAAAAAATAATATATTGAAATATATATATATATATATATATATATATATATATATATATATATATGTATTGCTTACTCACAAACATATGAGACAGACCAACTTCAGATAGAGAATTACCGATTTTAGCAAACCTAGAACGCCTGAGGACATTGACTGAGCAAGTGTAGAGTTTCCCATAATAGTAATTAATAATATTTGAAGGCAACCCATGTTGCGCAATTACCTTGAACCTTGCAACTCCCTATGTTATCCTTACATCCGTTAGATGTTTACACCCATGTATGCTCGAATAGAATGATTATCTATACACAAAGAAGTGTTGGAATCATTATAGCATAGTTGGTTGTTCGTTCGTAGGTGGTATACTGTGTATGCCGGATATACGAATAAACACGGATATTATAACTCCGTGGTATGTAATCGTTTGGTGCTCACGGTGAGCATGTATCGGTTATGCTGACATGCAGAAGGATATTGAAATCAAGCATATTAAACATTGATCTTTGTTGAGAAGATCTCTATGTCAGTTTGTGACAAGGGTTATGAAGCGTATTTAAAAGTTAACCGACGTCAGGTTAAGTCCATATGTTATTATACTTGTGGGACATATATACTAGATACTGGTATGTGTAATATGTATGACAATATTTGGTGTGTATGTGTACCTGCTGTTATGATTGAACTGGTAACGAGTTATACGGTGAGATTAGTATTGATTACTGCGTACGGGATGAGTACGGCAGAATGACATAAAAAGAGTAACTCCAATGATGGAGATTGATATGATTCAGTTGATTGCTCAAAGATAGCAGATGATGATACCGAATGTAGTATCACCGATCACTGCTAGTGTTGATGCAAATGTGAACGCAGAATTATAGATCGAACAATCACATGATTTTGAATATTTCAATTCTTAGTGGTATTACTAAGAGTGATAATGTCCCACCGAATGCTATTATGACTACAAGTATTAGTTATATACTAAACATGAATAGTAGTCGTAATGAATTAGATCCGGTATGAATAATATGTCTATCGGTTGTGTTAAAGGGATTATTAATAGTACTGATGGTAAAGGGAGGAATAGATTGACGAGTGGATAGAAATGATCAAAATGGTTACGGATATTGGTAAGAATCTAGAACATTGTGTAGTGAAATATGCTACAGATATGTTGGTAGATTATGTTGTATCGTGATGGAACACGATGGTACAAAATTATAGTTAGAAAATAGTTGCTCCGATGATATGGTCAGGATTTAAAAATTCTTATGCTAGAGCCCTTTTATCCGAGTAATTAAGTTCAGAGATTGGAAACTGAGCTATGGAAGATAGAAATGTTGTGCGCTGATCACTTAGAACACGCTAATCGTTTGAAGGAATCGTCATGTCTGGTAACATGACTAATTACTCCTGAAACTAAGCGAAGTGAACGCTATATCGGGGACTAACTCCATCGATAAGGAGTATAGTCAATCCTGTAAAATATACAACCTTCGGAAGGGTTGTGTCACAAGCCAGCATTGATATATTTGACTCTAGGGGAAGCGGACTGGAAGGACGTTAGGTGAGACGTCGAGTGTTGAAGAAGAGAAATGATAAAGGTATAGTGCAAGATGGGCTTCTGAATAAATAGGTATGTCCTACAACCCAGAATTATACTAAGACTAGTTCTGGTGTGAAAACATGTACCGCATGAAGGGTCCTTCCCTAAATGTGGAAAATATGGTTATCGGCAGGAAGTAGAATGTCGAGTGATAGTAGGCCACAGGTGTGGTAAAGATGGACGTAATGCTCCAATTGTAGAACCAATTGAAGCCATGTGAACCGGCGACCCTAACCCATTCGTGTACAACCACTCCGAACCCAACAGCTTCAATAACAATCCATCCAAAGAAATCAAAGGATGCCAAACAGTGGTACTTGCTATGAATGTGGCAATACAGAACATTTCAAGAGAAATTGCCCAAGGTTGAACCAAGGTGTCGTGGAAGATGAACCTCATGACAAGCATCAACCTCGGATCAAGCAAGGAGCCATGCTTTTGTGAGTAATTCGAATAAAGCACGTCATGATCCAAAGGTGGTATTAAGTACGTTGTAGTTTTAAATCAATGGGCTTCAGCGATATTTTTACGGTCGTCGATAGAAGTTAGTTCCTGCTAACCTCCTATCATTTGGAAAGATACCGATTAGTGAAACTATAGAACCCCATACGGTAGAATCGCTAACGGTAAATCTCTAATGGTTAACTAAATTGTTCGGAATTGTCCTATTACTCTGAACGATTAACCCTTTCCTTATTGACCTACGACCAGTAAAGTTAAGAAGTTTTGACGTAATAGTTAACATGGATTGGCTAACTCAACATGAAGCTGAAATCAAATATGAAAAGAAGATGATTAGAAGCTCTCATTCGAACGATGAAGCGATTAGATACAGAGAAAAGTGTACGGTATTATGTTACCACTCTAATCTCATCTTGAGATGTTATAATATTTACGACAAGAAGACGTGGTGTATTTAACAAACGCGATTGCCAAAGTATTTAAAAGAAAACATATAGAAGATGTTTCAGTGATACTTAAATATCCAGAAGTTTTCCCAGAAGAACTTCCTGGATTACCGCCAACCCAACAGGTCGAATTCAGAATCGATTTAATACCTCAAGCTGGCCCTGTTGCTAAAGCATCTTACCGACTTGCGCCAACTGAAATGCAAGAATTATTGGATAAAGGTTTTATACGACCTAGTTAGTCGCCATGGGGTGCACCAGTGTTATTTGGGAAATGAAGGACGGAAGTGTTAGGATATGTATTGATTAGGGAGAATTGAATAAAGTGACGAACAAGAATAGGTATTCACTTTTTCGAAGTAAATGATCTGTTTAACCAACTTCAAAGGGCGATTTATTTTTAGAAAAATTGGTCTTAGATATAGTTATCACCAAATGAAAAATCCAAGTGGAGGACGTTGCAACAACAGCGTTTCGGACTCGTTACGGCCATTATGAATCCTTATTTATGCCGTTCGGTCTAACAAATGCGCAGGCAGTGTTCATGGAACTCATGAACCGAGTCTGTAAACTTTATTTTGACAAATTTGTCATAGCATTCATTAATGATATTTTGGATATATTTGCAATGTAAAGAAGAGCACGAACGACGTTTAAGGAAAATGGTAGAGGTATTAAAAGCAAGAGGAGCTATACGCGAAGTTTTCGAAATGTGATTTTGAATAAAGAAGGCATAATCCCTTGGTCAGGTTGTAAAGCAACAAGGATTTCACATAGATCCAAATAAGATAGAAACCATTAAAATTGGCAGTCACCCAAGGCGCCAAAGGAAATGCGCCAATTTTTAGGACTAGCCGGAGATTAACAGCGGTTTATTGAAGAATTTTTAACATTACCCAACTCATAATCCTTTGTACGACGCTAATGTACAAATTTTATAGATGATAAGAGACCGCAGTCTCATATTCAACGAAGATGGGTCGAGTTGTTAAGCGATTATGACTGTGACATCCGTTATCACCCCGACAAGGCTAACGTCGTAACCGACGCCTTAAGTAGGAAAGATCGGGTTAAGCCATTGCGAGTGCGAGCGCTGGGGATGATAGTCCAGTCGAACCTTCGGACCTGATTCGAGTCGCTCAACGTGAGGCGTTGAAAGCGGAACAATTGGAAAAGGAGGGACTTTACGGCAATGAGAAGAATCTCGAACAGCACGTGGACGCAAATTCCCAAGGTTTATCAAAGACATGATGCAAATTGGGTAATCGCGGATCGATTAACCAATCCTCGCATTTCATCCCAATCCATGACGATTACCACAATGAATTCTCGCCCAAATTCCTAATGGCGAAATGGTATCTCGTCGTGGAGTACCATTTTCAATGATCCCAGATCGAAATAGTCATCCTACTTCCATTATTGGAAGGCGGGGAAGGAAGCATCGAGAGCTTGAAGCTTTCTATGAGTGAAGTAATTATCACCAAGTTGTTAAATTGAAAATGGGTGTCAATCAAGCCATAAGATTTGGGTCGATTCGAGCAACAACCAATCGGATTTATAATATTTAAGACAAGTTGAAAGCAGCGCGAGATTGGCAAAGGATTTATGCCAACATTTAAAGAAAACCATTGTCACTGGAGAAAGGTGACAAGACATTTTTAAGGCATCACCTTAGAGAGGTGATATGAGGTTTGGCAGAACCGAAAATAGCTCCGTAATATATTGGACCTCATGAGACTATCTCCATGATTGGTCACTTAGTTTATTGATTAAAGTATTCCAGTGGCTAAGTACTGTACATGATGTTTTGCAATGTATACGGATTGAAAAAGAAAGGTACCTAAGCGTTGAGGCAACGAAAGTACTAGTAATGGAAGTACCCATAGAAAACATGCCTGGTATCATAAATAATTCCGTTGAGATAGTAGACGGGAAAACTAAACAGTTTGGACATACCAGGCTTTATTGATTAAGATTAAGTGTAATTCACAGCGAGGACCAGATTATACCTGGTAACGCGAGGGTGAATTCTGAAGGAAAAACCCCCCACCTTTCTCTCGAAAAGGGATAGTGGGCGTGTAAAATTTCGAGGACGAAATTTCTTAACGGGGGGAGAATGTAACAATTCCGACGAAACCAGGTATACCCAAACCGGTAGACTGTAGTTACGTCATACTTAATGTCGGGTACATGAATTACCATAGTAATCATACGCGAATACATGGTTCATTGTACTGATTGTACGTGAATATATAATTCACCGTATTGAATATGCGATCAATCGATCGATAGTTATTGAAACCCGAGTGAATCTCCTAATATATAAAACCATACATTGTAAGTTATAATCATATAACGAATATATTTTTATATTTAAACCTATACGTCGAATGATGTGTCTAAATTAAGATAAAGTCCTAAACATGTTAAAACACACAATTAACTTAACGTAATATATGGTAGTTTCTATATTTATATCCTAATTATTTATTCCTATGGTATATAATACTAATTAATATATGTGCTAACACCTTATATTAACTTGTTATCACTTTTCATTCCTATCCACATTCTATGTACAGTTTCGAAACTCATCACAATTCATTTAAACCCAAACCAACTATTGAAACAATTACTATCATAAATTTACAAGCCAAAAAAAAAAAAAAAATTTAATTGATGTTAAACAAAACATATAGTACACACACTTGGTCAAACTTTGAGGGCCACCCTACTTTTGTGTACCTGTGACCACCCCATCATTTCCACCCTTGCCCGAGAGCCTTTACCCCTACCATACCATGTCTATCAATTATTCCCATGATTCATGGGATTTGATCTAATATCTCCTCAACCTAAATATCATACTAGATTTTTTAAATTACATTCCATAACTCTCTTTTTCTGTAAATAAAGCTCTAGAGCATTTCACAACTTTCAAACAGCAAACACTTTCAATCACCCTCAAACATTCGGTTCCCTCATTTGAGCACCATCATCTTAACCTACTTAGCCATACTACAAACCAAGGATGTATCTAGATAAAACATGAACTAAAGACTTTAAGTTGGTAGAGCAGAAGTGTTTAAGCAGTGGAATCAAGCCAGTACTTACTTCCTAAACCAATACCACAAAACGCCATCCTCCGCTTCCATCGAGCGACCATACCACCACAACCGTTGGTCACCTTTACTCTCTCTACACTCTCCCTTCAGGTCCTTAAGAAACACACATCCACGCATACACTGCTGCACTCCTTTTCCTTTGACATCCCGCTACCACCGTAACACCATCACCACCCGTGCACCACCGTAACGCTACGGTCCGTTATTACACCTGACACAATCTTCAGTCTCTTCCGGAAAACCAGCATACCGAGACCGTTACCGGTTTTCCAAGCTAGAACAAAGATTTGGAACGTTAGATTGTCGACCAAGAAACACGAAGTGGATCCAAACTCACGCTCTTCTTAATCTTCTTAAAACACATCTATTATCGTTGACGCAAGAATTGGATTTAGCTAATTCTCTTGGTCACCAGAAGGAAATTACCAGGCTCTGTGTTTAGTGGTAGATAAGGCGTAAAGACGAGTTTGTAGCTTGTAGTGGCGGAAAACGAAAGGTATATTCGGTTTATGTTCGGTTTTGGAATTGTGGACAGATTGTTGATGGTTTAGAGTTAGGTCATGAAATTTTACAGGGATGTTCTACACATGAAAATAAGAGTTCTGTGAATTTTTGGTAATTTTTGGATAAAAGATGAATATTTGGTGAATTTAATGCTCGGTTTTGGCCAAAAATAGTGAAAAATAGCAAAACATGATGAAAAATTCCGGAAAATTTAAGATAAGCTTTTTATAACATATAAAAGTCACCCACAAAATTTGAGATCAGTTGGAAAAGTCTAAGTAGGCCTTTCGGTGAAACGAGTTCTAGGGCTTTCTAGCTCGGTTTTGAGTGAAAATGGCTTTAAAAATAAGTTTTAAATTCTGGAAAAATTCCAGGAAGTTATGAGGATGATAGAGATCATCCCAGAAAAATTTGGGATTTTTCTAAAGTGTTTTGGTATTTTTTATATATTTAGTGTTTTAATAAGATTTAAAAATAGATAAATAAATGTAAATATAGGAAAATAAATCTGGAAAAATTCCAGAAAGTTATGAGGATGATAGAGATCATCCCAGAAAAATTTGGGATTTTTCTAAAGTGTTTTGGTATTTTTGATATATTTAGTGTTTTAACAAGATTTAAAAATAGATAAATAAATGTAAATATAGGAAAATAAATCTGGAAAAATTCCAGAAAGTTATGAGGATGACAAGGATCATCCCAGAAAAATTTGGGATTTTTCTAAAGTGTTTTGGTATTTTTGACATATTTAGTGTTTTAATAAGATTTAAAAATAGATAAATAAATGTAAATATAAGAAAATAAATCTGGAAAATTTTTACAAAATTCCTTACTGTCAAATTAAGTTTTGTGCAAAATTTCAAGACCCGAGACTATTCGGGTAATTATTTGTGCTAAAAAGAACATAAAAACAAGTTTTTAAAGCTTAAAACGTGTAAACCGGAAAAGTTCGCATAAGCGAGCTGACTGGTACATGAAAACTCTAAAAATGGACTATTTCATAAATCTAAGTAAATTAAGTAAAAATAAATCATCCGAAAATAATTCGGATGATTTGGGTAATTTTACCCGATTATACCGTTTCCGGCACCGAAATACCGAAAAAGGGCCCCACGGCCAAACGGGGTGTCAAACCGAGCTATAATTTCATCACCTTAACTAAATTGACTGTCAAACTCTAAGCAATGTCAATCTGAGTCCTTAGAAGTGTCACGGGGTTAACATTGTCCCCGAATCGAGTACAGTACTGGGTTAACAATGTTCCCAGATGTACCGATTGATATGTATTTAAGTTATGGGAATTATATAGTAACGACTAGATATAATATTACAGATCCAGGCACGTAGCTGTTCCTTATATTACTCACCGACTCACATCAAGTGAGTTTTCACGAGCCCCTTTTAATGAATTGTTTTAATTATATTTTCCCGGGGCGGAAAACATGTCTTATTTAAAGTATTTAAGTACATACCGATCGTATGGAAATACTTGTACATTTATATATATATATGGACTGATGCATAGAATATATAAAATGTTTATAATGTGTTATTGTTCTGGGGTAACATAGTTCCCAGGGGTTATATTGTTCTGGGGTAACATAGTTCCCAGGGGTTATTATTGTTCTGGGGTAACATAGTTCCCAGGGGTTATTATTGTTCTGGGGTAACATAGTTCCCAGGGGTTATTATTGTTCTGGGGTAACATAGTTCCCAGGGGTTATTGTTGTTCTGGGGTAACATAGTTCCCAGGGGTTGTTATTGTTCTGGGGTAACATAGTTCCCAGGGGTTATTATTGTTCTGGGGTAACATAGTTCCCAGAAAGTTATTGGAAATGTTCTGGGGTAACATAGTTCCCAGCATGATTATATGGTTAATAAATGATTATTAAAAAATGATTTGTCAGTGTTTATTTAAATTAGTGAAACTCACCAACTATTCGTAGTTGACCCGTTTTCTTTACATGTTTTCTAGGTATGCCCAAGTTGGAATGATTGATATGTACTTAACTATCTTAGCTACCTGTTGGAAGCTTGCTGCTCTATGTTTTGTAATGAATTTATTAATGTTTTATTGGTAATATATGTGTGTAACACCTAGACAGTAACGCAACTCGCAACAATGTAATATGTTATAAATTAATGTAGTGGTATTTTCTTTATAAGCAATGCTGTTGATATCAGATGTGTCTGTTGCATCCCGTGTACGTTTCCGCTGCGGTTACGGGGTGTTACAACTGTTGATGGATTCAAATTGATTCTGAATGCATATGATGATGAAGAGGAGAGTGAGGAGAGGAGTGTTGAAGATGATGAGTATGAAGGTGACAAATCAGATATTGGAGAGCAAGATTATGACTATAATGATGAAATGACGAATGTTGAATGGAGTGAAGAGAATGATGAAGGGACAGGGAATGAGTTTGAAAAGACTAATGATGAAGAAATAGTGACTACCACTAATATGGTCACTAATGTGTTAACTGAAACTCAAACTGATGAAATCATTCAGAGAAGTACTGCTACTAAGGAGCCTATCACTCAAACTGAACAACCAGAAAGCTCCAAGAGGGTAGAGTATGACCCTGAATTAGAAGCACTTGAGAAGGAGATTGATGATTATCAGCAAACTGATGAGGATGAAGAAGTGCCTAAAAGAATGGATAAAGGCAAAGAAAAGGTTACAGAAGAAGAGCCTGTTAAGGAAAATCCAGAAAAAGATGTTTTGTTTAAAGATGATGCTATTGCTGCTGCTGCCTTAAGAGAACAAGAGAATATTTTGAGAGAAACAAGGGAAAGGGAGATACTGGCCCAAATCCTGACTCCAGAAGAACTGGCAGAACAGGAAGCCTTGATCAACCAAGCCAATTTTGCAAAAGAAGTTATTGAAGAAGTGGCTGATCAAGAGGTGATTGATGCTTTGATTAAGTTAAAAAGAGTTGAGGAAGCAGACAACTCTTTGGCTATGGTGGTTAGCATGTTTCAAACCCAAAGTCAACCAGAAACAAAGTCAAATGAAACTGTTGAACCAATCAATCTGAATACTGATATGATGGTTGAAGAAGAAATTGGTGAGTCTATTGCTTCTATGACTGCCAAGAAATGGGCTGAGCAAGTGAAAGAAGACTTAAGAAAGAACCCAACTGACAGCTGGTCTGAAAGGGATAATATAACACAACCTCATGAAACACTTCAACAGAAAAGAGAAAGACTTTCAAAACTACATGAAAAATTTGCTGAGAAAGTTAATAGGTTTACTAAGACCTACATGAGAAGAAAGAGGGCATCTGAACAATCTGAGCATGAAAGATCCAAATAGAGAGGCAAATGGGATAAAAAGAACAAATACTTTGTTGAAACTCCAGATGATGATGCAAGTCCTATCAGGGCAGTCCCATTGCAAACCTTGCAACCAGGTGAAAGAGTTTAAGGTGTACCTGATGTGCCCATTAGAACTGAACCAAATCCAGATCATCCACCCTCTGATGAACACAAGATTGATGCTGTAAATGATTCAACTAAAGAGGAGGATGAGTCTGAGGATTCTGATGATGATGATAATCCTGATGATGATCAAGGAAAGAGTGCCAAGACTGCTAATGTTGTGTCCCCACAAGTCAAAATGACTGATGAACAAAGGGCAAACATTTAGTTGAGTATGAGGGAAGCCAAAAGGAAACATCCATTAATTGTGAAGCTGAGAAGGTATGGAATAAGTTTTGAAACTTTAGCTGATCTGGATGATGATCAGTTGCAAAAGAAGCTGGACAAGGAGAGGGATGGTTTTAAGAAAAAGATGGAAGAAAAGAACAGAGATAGCCAGAAATATAGAGAATATCTAAGAAGGCATGACTATTCATAGAAGGACTTGACACACTTCAACTTTGACAAGCTTCAAGAACTCTACAACAGTGAAAGAGAGAAAGTAAAAGAAAAATATGTCAAAGAAAATGATGAGATTGAAAAGATTGAAGCCTTGAAGAGGAAGTATGGAGATATGTGTGGTTACCTAATGGAAAGAGGGTTGAAGCCTGATGTTGTAGAAAGCCTGTCAAGAGAATATGTGCAGGATCAATACAACAGGTTGAAAAGAAAAGAAAAACTGAAAAGGGCACAAACAGAGAAGTCTACCAAACAATCTGAAACATCTGTTGAACCTCCAGCAAAGAAAAGAAGAATTCAGACTTTGAGGGAGAAAATGAAAGAACAGGTCAGATCAGATGAAACCCCAACCCCACAAGAAGTCAAACCTGAACCTGAAGATGAACCTATTGTCCCTTGGGAAAATAAAGAGATGATCAACATTCTGAGGGGCATAATGATTAATAAAAGGGAGATGGATGAAGCCTCATTCAATGCCTTGGAAAAGCAAGACTTGAAAGATCTTTTCGATATACACAAGGCTGATTGGGAGAAAGCTTTGAGGGAGGGTGATAACCCTAGAAGCTTTTTTGAAGGAAGATTTGTTCCTGCAGGACTGTCAAACAGTCCTGGGATAGCTAAGATGATTAAAACTCTTAAAGAACAAGCAGGACAGGATATGGTTGAACTAGCTAACCTTCCACCTGAGATGGTACAGGCAATCTACATTAACACTTTCAACTTAAAGCCTGGAAAACCTAAGAAGTCCATTCCATTCAGGCCTCCTATTTCAAGAAGACATCAACAAGGTGGAAGAGGTGAATCAAGTAGATCTGTACAACAAAGAACAACAAGACCACAATCAGATATGGATCTTCCAAGAGAACTCTACTATGATTCTATATCTGAATGCTTAAGAGTGATTATGGAAAGCAGAAAGCTGAGAGAAATAGTTGTGAGAGGTGACTTTTATGAGTACACTCAAGAACAACTAGAAAGAATGGCCACACTTAACCTGTATGATTATAGAGACAGAAACAAGATGGCAGGAAGGAAAATGAATGATCTCTCAAGTTTTTGAAGGAAGAAGCTGACAAAGGATTCCAGTTCTTAAAAGAAAAGAGAAGTTGGAGAATGATTCAACTTCACAGATCAAGAAGGTTAGAGAAGTTAAAGAGAATGGACAAGGCTGAACTATACTACCGATTGAATGTCAGAGACAGAAATCCTGTGTCAACCATGAACACATGCATAAGCCTTGAAAGAAGAATGACACACCCGAACTACACAGTTGAAAGAAATGGCATCATAACTGAAGTTGAATACAAAGAAAATGTTGGCCATTACTTGCTGAAAAACTCTGATGGAAAAGTACTGGGGATAATCAAGAAGGATGAAGACTTGACTTACCTGCATGATGAGGATCTGATGGATATAAGGGATTTGGTAATACCAGAAACTCATACTCACTACCAAATCCTTGATATCTTTCGGCTGAGAGCTGCATTAGTGATAGTGAACAGAAGATAAGCCGCCCATAATGCAAGGAAGAGACAAGATTCATAGAATAGGCTTTGTTATGTAATGTCTTCGGACAGAATTTTGATTATGTTACTTGTTTATGTTATGAATATGTACTTTGATCTTGATTTGATGTGTATTTTGACTAAGTGTAAGTAACCATAGACATGTTTTGGGTCAGCTGAGGTGTTCCAATCTAGGGGGAGATTGTTTGGTCAAAGATTTGTTCTAAAAGACATATGGAAGATTGGAATCTTCTCAACCTCCTCATAATTCGCTAAGTATGGATCCGGGAACACCTTAGACCTCCGAGCAAGCTTTTTACTTAGCCGGGTACGATATTTTGTCTATCGGGCAAGGTTATCTTCAAGAAGTCTTCTTTAGTGGATATCCGAGCAGGGTTTGCAAATTAGTGCATTGCCGGGCAAGGTTCACTAGTTTATGTAAATCCGGGCAAGGTTCACTTTATCAAGCAAGTCTGTTCTTCAGAGCCAAGTTTAGTTCACTTCCGAGTAAGCTTTTGGCTAACCAAGCTTTTGAAGCCAAGTGGTTGGAAGACCAGGCAAGGTATTCATTAATAATTGTGGTCCAAGTAGGCTTGATGTTTTAAATGGAATATCTCTAAGTAACATCGGGCAAGGTTCAACTCAAGCAAGGAACATGACTGCCGAGTACACTTTGCTAAATAAGTTATTTTCTAGCAAAGAGTTGAATGGACCATTGAAGAACAAGGTTGCTCATGAGGGTTTGTCGGGCAAAGTCTGGCAAAGTCAAAAAAGATTGAAGTCTACCCGGTGAGTATTTTACTTGGTAAAATACTCTTTAAGTAAAGCCTACCCGGAAACTGATCCCGAGCACACTTCTATGTTACCAAGTCCTGAAGGATGGCAGAGTACACAGCCTACTCGGAGAATGAAGATTGTTGCAAAGCCTAACCGGAAGACTTGTTTTACACTTAGAATAATTCTGAATATGTTTTTTTCATTTAGGGTTTCTAGAAGGAATGCAGCTGTAAAGGAGGTGTCAGGCCTATAAAAGGAATAATTTAGGGCATGCCTCCTAAGGCAGACAGACTCATTAATCCAGAGAGAATATTATTGAGTGTGACGGCTGTCTTAGGATAGTACGGATAAAACTTTCCTATAAAGAAACCCTAAATCGATTTCCCTTTGTATGATGAACATTATACAAATGGAAATCTTTTGAGTGAATCTTGTGTGTGTTAGTTACCTTTGATTATTATAAGCAACAACCCTGTTTGTTATTGATTCCGCCTTTAACAAATAGTAATCTTTCTAAATATAGCAATCCGTCGTTAACACTCTTGTCGGCACATTTATTTGTGTGAGTTATGGCATGATTCGAGTAAGATCCAGCTGAAATCGGGGACCTGACATTTTCTCGGAGAAATCTGGCTCTATCACCCTCTGGGATTTGGGATAAACGGTAGCTAGTACCGTTCTCATTACGTGGAATGATGAAATCCACTTCGACCGGTTCCATGCATCGTAATTAACAGCTTGCATAATGTCTCAAATTTATCCGCCCAAGTCGGATAATCCTCCATTCTTAAAAGCTTAGGTGGCTTAGTAGACGTGCCCATCTCATTCTCAAGATTGATGCTTTGAAGTAATGCCAAAGGTTGTGACACGGGAACTCATTTCTTATACGGAGAAGATGACTTATACGTGTAACATATACGCTTATCAGAAGAAGTTATATGTTGAAAGTATCTGTGTAATGAACATGATCTGAATCTTGAAAAATCTTATTGAATCTAAGGTTTTGACTCTTGAAAATTGATCACAAGATGTTTACGAAAATGAATTTGAGGTTAAATTTTTATTTGAACCACATTTGAGTGTTTAATTAAAGATATAAATTTCGTTCATAACCTTGATTTGTAAATTGTCAACTTGATACGAGTTTATGTGCTTAATTCGGCAGTAAACACGAGCCTAATGCTCTGATACCACTTGAAAGATCGGTTACCGGATCATATGATGTCATCGTATACATTTAAGTGCAATACGATACAGACCAAATACGTTGTGTCACTATACTAAGCTATAAGGCGGAAAAAATAGCAAATGAATCAAACACGTATAAAAAGTAATTATCACTTTTCATATAACAATGTCACAGTACAAGTGATAAGTTTTTCACCAAAATATTACAAAATATGACAAAATATAGCATATTTGTACAATATAGTCTATGGGCGTGTAAGTCATACAACGTATATGGGTTATGCACCCGTATAAGTTTTATTTCAGCTCGTTTAACCCTAATACAAAATATTTTATTATAAATTAATTAACCAATTATGTTTTACAAAATTAAACTAAATTTAATTTTCCAAACTAATAATGTAATCGTTTAAATATTAATTTAAGAATGGTTATCCATATCGCGAAAAACTTACTTTTAAAAGGTTACCTAAAACTAAGTGTCCTAAGAGATGAAAAGGTTCATCAAGTTGTCCCGATTAATACAGTAAAACTAGACATTTAATCTATTCGGTAATATTTAAAATTAATCCCAATTTTAAATCAATAGTCAATGCCATCCTTCTATAAACTACAATTGAGGCATACTTTGAAACTTCAAGTTTTTGGAGTTACAACACCGCACTTGATTTCTAGCCTACCTCTTCAAGGTGAATGGGTTTCATGGACATATCCGGCCTTTTCACAAGTGACTATACTAGGGCGACTATTACTTTCTCTTATGTTACATGCCGCAACTGTTTGGAGACTAAGGTGGGAATAGATGAGGCTAAACGTATCTACTTAGGCAAATTTTGTCTTTATAGGCCTCATGACCGAGAGTTGTGTTTTATTCACAATTAACAATCATTGTCAGTCTGCCTAACCACTAATTAATGTTGTCTGCTACAACTGCCATTAATAACTGGAAGTCAGATTCTCTAGTTCCTGTTTTAATAAGGAAAATTGGTTTTAAATACTCCCAACTATGCCCTATTGGCAAATAATAGGCCAAACTTTGCCCTTGGCTGTTGACGGTCCCAACTAAAGGGGTATTTGTTATTAATGGTCCGCGACTAAAGGATGAATAACTCCGTTAGTCTGTTGCTAAGTTGGCAAGCCTAGTTGTCAAAATATTGCTTAAGTGGTAGCTTATGTATTAAAGTAATATATACTATATAATAAGTAATATATAATCTATATGTATACATTAATACATGTGTATTGTATTCCTCCTCCCTAAGCCACCACTAAACCACCATGCCATTGCCACTAGTCGCCACCGGCATCGTCATCACCTGCAACCATTGCTGAAAATATTGGAAAATGAATCGTTCTCTAAGTCCATAATGGTTCACCGGTGGAGAAGACCATGGGTGGTGGTAACGAGTTTCCGGTGATAGCTAGTTTCTCATTGTGGTGGTGCTGCATGTGTTCTGGTTCTTCCCTCCCACTGCATATTCCTACCCGCACCCACGTTTTTCTGACTAATAAACGAATCACCACCACCAGTGGGTTGTTTTAATCCAAAAAATCAGAATCGTTTTTCCAGTGGGTCGTTTGAATTCTGGCAATTCTTTGTGGGTAATCAATTTGAACACCATTCGAGGTAATAAATATATCATTTAACTAGTTTTTATCAACCAAATAAAAGCCCTAAGCTTTTAATTGCAATATGTAATCAACTATAACGAATTTAGGGTTCGAATTGGAGTCGGTTTCTAGAGTTCTAATGAAAAACCTCACAATTGGGAACCTAGAACTAAAGTTGTTGTGAACTTCATCATGAAGACATGGTGATGAAAGATTAGAGACAACACACACACACACACACACACACACATAGAGATAGTGAGAGAGAGAAAAAGACATTGTGCCACGTAAGCTGCCACATATGCATTAGTTTGACAACTAGGCCTGCTAACTCACCAACATACTAACGGAGTTAGTTACACGTTAGTCGCGGACCAATAAAAACAAATACCCCTTTAGTTGGGACTACTACCAGTCAAGTGCAAAGTTAGGCCTGTTATTTGCCAATAAGACATTGTTGGGAGTATTTAAAACCAATTTTCCTTTTATTAATGCTATTAGGTATTTGATAAAAGAATTATAACATCAAAAATACTAATTAGATTACTTTTGCTTATTTAACGGATGTCAACTGAGAAGAACTTCTCTTGTGTTCTCAAGTCCATACTTGAGAATGAAAAGCTGAATGGCACCAACTTTCTGAAATAGCACCGCAATCTGAGACTTCGTCTCATAATGGCAAAGAAGAACCATGTTCTTAATGGGATAATTGTAGGTTCCCTGGACGGATCACACGAGATATCCCGATATACACAGGTGCGGAATCCCTGTGTAGATCGTTACGGACGTAGAACACAAACACACGAACACACGAATACAATACGAACAAACACACGTTATATTAATAACTCAACACGTGATATAATCATAGTTACAGACTCTCGATCTCACGTCACTTGACTCACTGAATTACACGAACTCGAACTCTTTCTAAACAGTAATCCGTAACCTATATAAATACACGACAACTTCGCCTCAGGCGAAGTTGTCCATAACTTCGCTTGTTTAACAAGTTCGCCTAGGCGAACTTGTTAACAACTTCGCTTGGTTAACAAGTTCGCCTAGGCGAACTTGTCAACAACTTCGCTTTAAACAAACAAATACATAAACAATATTACAGACTTGATTACAGACACTAGACATATGAACTACTGACATTTATGCACCAACAGACTCCCCCTTGGCAGTAGCTTCATATCTTGATCTTTCAGCTCTTGTCTCGTAATCCTGTAACTTCAAGCGTGCACTCCTTCTCTAACACACACTGACACAACTCGTTGATACTTTCTTGCTTCGTCCTTCCAAGCTGGAATATAAAAGATTTTCTTCTCGTTAAGCACCTTCAGATCAGCTTGCGATAAGTTAACAAGATGCATCGGATCGTAAACTCTAAGGATCTCTTGTTCATCCTCATCTTCCATCACTGCCTCCGCTGTCTCACAATCAACGAACCACCACTTTAGGTCTTTGAGCACATCCTTGGGCATAAGCTTCATCGGTACTTCTTTAAGGCACCGGATTGGTTTATACTTCATAACCATCCAAGGCTTTCCATCAGCTCTCAAACCTCTATCCTTGTCTTCAACAAGTTTCCCTTTCTGTGGTTTCAAAAGCTCAAACTTCTTTTCCTTTATGCTCTCTTTCCATACGATTTTCCCTATGACTCTAGCCATATTATCATCACTTCGATTGATCAACCCCAATCTGGCTAAGTCTTTAACCTCACATTCAGGCAGTGTGTTTAAAGATCTCAACATTCTTCTAAGGTACTGAACTCCATCATATCGTTTAATCACGAAGAGCCGCAACTGCTCATCATAAATCCAGCATATAATCCCTTTCTTTGCTTCAGCATAGCCCTTAATATTGTAACTCTTTTTGAACATGGTAGGGACTGCCGGTTTCTTCGTTTTGACGAACCATTGAGCGTATCCTTCCTTCCACCTCGGCTGCTCTTCCCATTCAGTATCTTCAACTGCCGTCTGATCACCCATATCGGCCTTCTCAACCTCTGGAATGTCATGTTCGACATTTTCCTCTACTATCTCTCCTTCCTCAATCTCATTCTCAATCTCAATCTGCTCACCAATCTTCTCAATCACATCACTCGGCAGCACATCTTCATCAAATAACACATCGTCACTGAACATATCATCGTCAAGTTCCCTCAACGCATCAATAACGTCATCATCAACCAACACCACTTTCATCACCACCAGAACCACCAGCCGCGTCGGCAGACTCCCCCTCAGCTGTGGAAGTACCAAGAGCTTGAGAAGTTCTTGGCAGCTCACCACCTGCATCTTTCGATGCATTGGGATCATCGTCTCGGTCATTTCTTCTTTTCGTCCTTAGCTCGTCGCCCTTACAGCTCATCTCCCCCTGAGATGCCAAGAACTCCTTTAAGGCATCTATAATTTTCGTCCTTAGCTCGTAGTTGATTTGCTTCTACTAGGCGTTGAATAGTCTTCGATTGCTCTGCCACGATCCGCTCTAGTGAAGCTATTCTCTCTGAGTCTGACATAGGCGTAGGCGAGACATCAGAAGCAGGCGTAACCGCAGGTGGTACCATACCTGATAACCCTGCAGTAGTGACGACCGTTGACTCTACAAATCGTGCAGCTACCACCGACTGAGTAAGCGTTGGAGGTGGTAGAGACACGATCTCCGGAGTCGTCATCTGGATTGTAGTGGTAGATGGAATGCCAGCAGATGATGTAGCCACCACGGAAACATCCGCAGCGCTTGTACTTGTAACCTATACAGAAGTAGGAACGATAGACATACCAGACAGTGCGGCCGGAGCAAAACGTACCATCCTTGAAGTCTCTCCAGCTCCCATACCAGCACCTGTCCTTTCCCGTCTTGAACGTCGTATCAGCTTATGTATATCTTCTTCCTCTTCTGACTCATCATCATCCTCCGTTCTCTTTCTCTTCCCAAACGTTCTCTCTCGAGACACCATCAACCGTCTCCCCTCATTCATGATCTCATCCAAATCTGAGTCAGCCATCGACGTAGCTGCTCTAGTAACACTCACACCCGAACCTTGTGCAGCAGAGACCTGCACCTCTGCATGTGTATCAACTTGATCCATATCAAAATAACCTTGACCTCCAAAGACAGCATCAAGATCTATATCCTCTGCAGCCGACACAACAGGCGCAGCAGGTACAGCTTGAGGTGCTCCCGCCTGTCGTGGTTGAGGATCTCTGAACTCGTCCCCACCAGCAGGAACATACTCTGGGTTGATTAAAAACCCAAACAGTGGAGTATGCCTTGGACGACGTTCAGGGTTGCTCCTCGCACTCGAAGTGCGGCATTGAGCAAAGATACGTTTGCTCACAGATTCCACGTATCTGATCGGTCGTCTCTGAGGTAGATTCGGAGCCACATGGTTCAATATCATCTGGATGAAACGTGGATACAT